>NC_087213.1:57031990-57034490 GCF_015104395.2 Macrobrachium nipponense | reverse complement strand
ATTATCAGAACAGCAGTTATTAAAGTGATTTAAGTAATTTAAACCACTGAAGTCTTTGTAAGTGAATTTACAAAACAGGTTGATGGACTTGTACGAAAATCTTAAAAATATATAAAATTAGAAAAGCAAAACGATCAACGGCTGTGAAAATATCGACATTGTGCTTGCCTGAAGCAAATTCTGAAATTGGAGATAGAGAGAGAGAGAGAGAGAGAGAGAGAGAGAGAGAGAGAGAGAGAGAGAGAGAGAGAGAGAGAGTGACTCTGGTGGTGGCAGTAATGTTATTCATAGGTTGCTTCTCAAAGACCTTCATATAAATGTGTTGCCATTTCACGTAAGGTGGGAAAGAAGGCCCCAAGGACTCAGTCATCCCTCCCCTCCCCCCTCTCCTTCTTCCCCCTCCTTCATTCCCCGTCTCTTCCACTTCCTCCTCCTTCCTCATTACCCTTCCCCTTCCCCTCCCCCTCCTTCCTCATTACCTTTCTCCTCCCTCTCATCCCCCTTCCCCCCTCTCCTGCTCCCTTTCCCCTCTTCTCCTCCTCCCTATCCCTCCCCATTCTGCTCAGTCACTTCCCCTCTCCTCCATTTCCCCTCGCCCACCACTTTTTCCTCCCCCTCTCCTCCTCTCCCTCTCCCCCTCCCACTGACGCTATTCCAGGCAATGTGGAACTCACTTGGGAACATTTCGTGTCCCACCTTTTTATTTATTTGCTACTATTGTCTATTTATTTGTTTATGCGTATAGCTCAATGCTCTTCCATCATTATTATTTATAGATTTGAGTGTAGTTCATTACGCTCAAAAAGCGATACGGAAATGGTATAAGTGAATGATAAGTGGAAGTCGAATTAACTTAAGAGGTTCTGTGGTAGAGAATCTTTACGCTTATCTTTATATGTTGGCCTATATTTATGCATTTCTTTTATTCCCTATGTTTATTCGCATGTTTGTATGGTTATTGATTTATTCATTTATT
This sequence comes from Macrobrachium nipponense, assembly GCF_015104395.2. Classification (NCBI taxonomy): domain Eukaryota; kingdom Metazoa; phylum Arthropoda; class Malacostraca; order Decapoda; family Palaemonidae; genus Macrobrachium; species Macrobrachium nipponense. The sequence goes on along the minus strand of NC_087213.1, from coordinate 57,033,514 downwards.
TCTTCGTTACTTTTTTCATATAGTTATTCATGACACTTTTCCTGTCTTTATTAATTTCTGTATCGTTAATTATCAATCAACTGTCTTTCATATTCATGTTTTATTCATTTTTATTCTCTTTTTCCCCGGATTTGTTGGTTATGGATCCATTCACTAATTTATTCGTTGACTCCTATATATTTTTTTATTTACAACCTTAACCCTTGATGCTCTGATACTTAAATACAAACCATTTTGCTTATTCATAAATATGTTGTAATTATGTAGTGATACTTAAAAAAAATGTCTTTTATCCTAAACTTTGCTAATACTCGCGTTTTAGTAGGCATAAATCAATCAAGCAATGCTAATATTTTATTCATTTGGACGTCTTGTATATACATGTGAATATATCACCTGTTAAATGGCTTTCATTGTTTTCATTCTTTTGTCAAAAAATAAACTCCGGTGTTGTGTTTGTACCTTTTGGTTTCATTATCACTTTGTCTTTTTTTCTTTAAATTTTTCATACTTTAGGTTGTAGTTATCGATGTTGGGTTTTTTGTTTAATGCTTAAGTTTTTTTTACGTAGAGTACGTTGTTTTTCAAACTTAGGTTTTTTTTTTAATAACGTTAATTTTGTTTAGGGGAAGTAACGTAATTGTAATAACTCTCTGAGGAACATTTTTCGTAGATTTAATTAATAATGTTGAAAATTTGATAACCTTAGGTTTTTTTTGTCAAAACTCAAGTTTTTACGTAGAGTACGTTGTTTTTCGAACTTGTTACTTTTTTAAACCTTATGTTTGTGTATACTTGTCACGTAGAAACAATAACCCTCTTGAAGAATATTTCTCGTAGGTTTATTAATAAATATTAGAATTTGTTAATGTTCAGGTTTTTTTTTAACTTAGAGTGAGTTGGTTTTCAAACCTAGGTGTTTTTTTTAACCTCAATTTGATTACGGGAAGTACGTAATTGTAACAACCCTCTGAGAAATATTTTTGTAGATTTATTAATACTTTGATTTCATATAATAATGTTGAGATTCTGAAAATTACCTACGTAGGTTTGTTGCCATTTAGGAAAAGATGTAAAGAAATAAAGAAAATAAATAAAAGGTTTGTTATTGTGTACATGGCGAGCTTAGTAACAACCCCTTTTGCCTCCTTCATTTCCATAGGGGACATATTCGCCCCCCTTTATTGCCGGCTGTTTCCGCATATGGCGCGGCGACCCCCTTCTCTCTCTCTCTCTCTCCCCGTTCGTCCTTCCTACCCCATTCCCTTTTCCTGTCTTTTTCTGCTTTTCTTCCCTTTTCCTTTCATTTCCTTCTAATCTTCGTTCCCCGTCCCTTTTTCCCTCCCTCTCTTTCTTTCTTTCCTTTCCATCCTTCCCTTCTTTCCTTCATTTTTCCTCCCCTTTCAGTCCCTTCTTTCTTTCCTTTCAATCTCTGTTTCTTTTCTTCCCTTTTTCCCTTTCCTTCCATTTTGCTTTTCATTCCTCCTATTCTTCCCTTTTCATTCCATTTCCTTCTTTCATGTC
>NC_087213.1:57014490-57019490 GCF_015104395.2 Macrobrachium nipponense | reverse complement strand
TTTATATATATATATCTAATATATATATATAATATATTATTACGTATATATATATTATAATATAATGTATGATATATATCTATTATACATATACAATTTATATGTATATATACACATGCATATATACATATATGTATGTATACGTGTGTGTGTGTGCTTTTGTGTAAATATGCATAACGTATGCTGTACACTTACTATATACAGAAGCTCGCCTGGAGACAGCAAGGTTGGCTTTCGTGACGCTCGTTCCTAAATAGATCAAACTTTGTCTCCTCCATCTTATCATCGAAGTTTCGGAAAATGCAATTGGATTTATATGGAGCAATTTCCAAGGGAAATAATGTTACGGAACTTATTTATAAACGATGAAAATATCGTAGGGTTTATTTTATTTTATTTTTTTCGCTTCAAGATTTTCGAAGAAATGTCATTTCCCTCTGCATCTTTTCCGCCAGGTAGCGAGAGGAAGTTTTGGATGTTTTTAAAAAGTCAGGTAATGAGGAAGCGCTGTTTTTTTTTTTTTTTTTTTTTTTTTTTTTTTTGTTAAACGACGTTTGATTGGGAGCGTAGATCTGAAGAAAGGCGTAGGAAGAAGTGATGAAGTGTTCCTGTATGAATAAGTCAATGGAAGAAAGTGATGACCTGTTCTTCTTAACCGACATGTATTGGAAATTTCTACCTTGAAAAGGAGGGTTGGGGAAAACAAAGAACAGAGGAACGTGCCCAGTTAGAATGATGAAGGAGAATTGTGACGTGGAAAGACAGATTAAAAGATTATTGCCGTGGCGTCCTCGCCTTTGAAGCGAAGAGAATTTATGTCGCTGGGCGTCTTTTATTTCAGAAGGCAGAATAAGTACAATGGTAGAAAGTGTTCATCCAAAGGGTATAAAGGCAGAATAATTAAAGGTCTTCATGTTAACACGCGCTGAAAATAATGGCAGGAAGTTCCACGCACAAAGGTACCGTGGGATATTGATGGGAAGTCTTCATGCGAGAAGGTAGTGTGAATAATGATGGGAAGTTTTCAACTTGAAATCTGAAGTATTTATACTTAAGGATGTAAAGTTAGAGTTGTGATGGGAAGTCTTCCCTGTTCAATAGTGAAGACAAATTAAAAACAAGGAAAAGATGCAGTCGAGTTTTCAGTACAAGCGTACAATCAAGGGCACCGAAAATAGATCTATCTATCGGTGGTCTCGGTATGATGCTATAAGATCCGCAAGCCATGAAACTTTAACCACGGCCCGGCGGTGGCCTGTCCTATACCGTTGCCAGATGAACGATTATGGACAACTTTAACTTCAATAAAATCGAAACTACTGAGGCTAGAAGGCTGCGTGATCAATTTAGTCTTAGCCTGCCACCTCGGTGGCCGCGAGTTTGATTCTCGGGCATTGCACTGAGGGGTTAGAGATGTGTATTTCTGGTGATAGAAGTTCACTCTCGACGTGGTTCGGAAGTCAAGTCAAGCCGCTGGTCCCGTTGCTGAATAACCACTGGTTCCATGCAACGTAAAATCACCATACAAACAAACAAACAAACAAACAGTGTACCGTTACCAGACGAACGATTATGGCTAACGTTAACCTTCAATAAAATCAAAACTACTGTGGCTAGAAGGCTGCAATTTGGTATGTTTGATGATTGGAGGGTGGGCGATTATTATTCCAATTTTCAGCCCTCTAGCCTCAGTAAGTTTCAAGATCTTAGGGCTGAGAGAAAAGGTGCGGACGAACAGACACAGCCATCTCAGTAGTTTTTTTTTTTTTATTTACAGGAAACTAGTAATGATGGGAAGCTCTCGTGTTGAAAGATAAAGTAGGAAAAAAAATTACATGCATAAGTAATGATCGAGTTGCTCTTAAGAAAATTTGTAACTTGCGATTTTGTTCTTTTACTAAATTAAACAGTTGAATTTTACGAAATCAAATGCAATGGCGTTACTTTATTTAGATGACTAATTAATTTACTTTTTGTGCTGAAATAGACTTAATTTAGATATCGTGACAAAATTTGTGGCTAAAGTACACTATATTTTGATGATTAGGTTAATGTTTACGACAAAAAAATGCACTTTTAGAGCTAAAAATGAAGATTTAAATAATGAAATTAAAATTTTGGATCAAAACTGGTTTTCGAAAGGCGCAGTCAATTTCACAGAAGGAGGAGCTCACAAAAAATACTGACTTATGATGTAACTGAAGAGCTGTTATTGAAATAAGAGAGTTCTAAGTTACATAAAAGACTCGCTTCTTAAATTCGTAAGTGGTAATGAAGTGTGAAAGAGATTGTGAAGTATAAGTGTCGAAAGTGCTCAAGCGTGGAAAGTGACGTTAGATTCCCTTTAAAGTGTTACTTTTTGGGAAGTGATTGTCTTTGACGAAGAGCGCAATTTTATGTTTGGAACTATTTTTGAGCTCTAATGTCAGTTTCCTATATTATTAAAATGTCTCAAGCAGAAAGCATCAGCTATTTTAGAAATAAAAGTAAAGAACATCTCCTCGGATGCCAGCTTCTGCTTTCATCATATTATTTCTTGTAAATTGTTTGGAAAATATATATCTTCATAGAAACTCTCACTGGGGTGTGTGCCGTCAATGCACCTCACGCGGTGCACTGTAAGCATTATTGAAAGTTCTTTCCAGCGTCTCTACGATCCTTAGCTGCAACCCCTCTCATTCTTTTTACTGTACCTCCGTTAATCTCCTTCTTCCAACTTACCTTCCACCCTCTTCTAACAATTACTTCAACATTATTTTCACCGCTGGATGACCTCATAGGCCTTTAGTCCTGAATTTTATATTCCTAAACTAATTCCAACTTGCATTCAATGGAACGAGTACCAAACGGGAGTCGTAAATCGTGGCCAGTGTCTCGAAGGCATTTGAAGTATTTGCAAATAGTTGAGGTGTTACTGAAACAGGAAAATACGCACTTTTAGATTTATTTTTTATTTTATTTTTATTTTTTTTGTAAGTACACTATATTTTGATGATTAGGTTAATGTTTACGACAAAAAAATGCACTTTTAGAGCTAAAAATGAAGATTTAAATAATGAAATTAAAATTTTGGATCAAAACTGGTTTTCGAAAGGCGCAGTCAATTTCACAGAAGGAGGAGCTCACAAAAAATACTGACTTATGATGTAACTGAAGAGCTGTTATTGAAATAAGAGAGTTCTAAGTTACATAAAAGACTCGCTTCTTAAATTCGTAAGTGGTAATGAAGTGTGAAAGAGATTGTGAAGTATAAGTGTCGAAAGTGTCAAGCGTGGAAAGTGACGTTAGATTCCCTTTAAAGTGTTACTTTTTGGGAAGTGATTGTCTTTGACGAAGAGCGCAATTTTATGTTTGGAACTATTTTTGAGCTCTAATGTCAGTTTCCTATATTATTAAAATGTCTCAAGCAGAAAGCATCAGCTATTTTAGAAATAAAAGTAAAGAACATCTCCTCGGATGCCAGCTTCTGCTTTCATCATATTATTTCTTGTAAATTGTTTGGAAAATATATATCTTCATAGAAACTCTCACTGGGGTGTGTGCCGTCAATGCACCTCACGCGGTGCACTGTAAGCATTATTGAAAGTTCTTTCCAGCGTCTCTACGATCCTTAGCTGCAACCCCTCTCATTCTTTTTACTGTACCTCCGTTAAATCTCCTTCTTCCAACTTACCTTCCACCCTCTTCTAACAATTACTTCAACATTATTTTCACCGCTGGATGACCTCATAGGCCTTTAGTCCTGAATTTTATATTCCTAAACTAATTCCAACTTGCATTAATTGGAACGAGTACCAAAAGGGGATCGTAAATCGTGGCCAGTGTCTCGAAGGCATTTGAAGTATTTGCAAATAGTTGAGGTGTTACTGAAACAGGAAAATACGCACTTTTAGATTTATTTTTTATTTTATTTTATTTTTTTTGTAAGCCAACTGAGAGTGAATTCGTATCAGGGTCTGAATATATTTTTTGTATCTTTACAGACTCTCAAATTCTCTCTCAATTTGCTCTCAAGTTATGACATATGTAAACCACACATAGGTGACGAAGCATATTCTTGTTAGCTAGAGAATTTATGTAAGAGACTGAACAATTTAGAAACTTGAAGTAGCTCTGCACGTCAGAGAGCAGCAGTAATAATAATAATAATAATAATAATAATAATAATAATAATAATAATAATAATAATAATAATAATAAAAGGAGGGTAACGTTTTGTCAGTATGAAACAAGACATCAGTAATAATAATAATAATAATAATAATAATAATAATAATAATAATAATAATAATCATGATAATAATGATGATGATGAAGACAAGGAAAGTTGTCATTCAGTATTTCAATATTGATAATTATATTATTATTATTATTACTGTGTCCTGTTATCTTTTTCACATTTTTTCTTCTTATTACTATTTTTCATCTTATTGTTTATTGATAAGCACCGCCTCGTTTTTATCACCCTGACGGTACTCATGGTGATTATGAAAGTAACAAAACGAAAATCCAAAACAGATTTTCCTAGAAATTATTTCAACGGATAAGGATTTTCTTTAATGGAATCGCTCCTCCCCCCCGCCCCCACCTCCCCCCACCCCCCCCCCCCCACCCCACATCTATTTTGTTTCATTTTGGTCAGTGTGTGTGTTGTTGGTTTTTTTTCCCCTGTATCACGGAGCATAAAATTACAAGTTAATTAAGTCATTTCAGCTTTGTAATGAATTAGCAAGGTTGCTAGACGGTCTTACCCCCACCCCTCCTCCTCCCCTCCTCTTAATAACCCCCGACCCCACCCCCGCCCCCACATGCCTTCTCCTTAATCTCTAATTACACTGGTATCTTATAAGAGCGTTTCTTTAGATATCCATGACTTCGTCTTTTATCTGGTTTCTCTCATTTATTCCTTATTTTTATGCTTATTTTGTTTTCTCATTTCATCTTTTTATGTTTACTTTTATCTGTGTTTTCTTTTATTGCTTCTTTTTACGTTTACTTCT
>NC_087213.1:57001990-57006990 GCF_015104395.2 Macrobrachium nipponense | reverse complement strand
ATAGACATCAAAGTTAACAATTGATATTAATATTTGTACAAAATTTTACCGCTCCGCACTCCCCCACCCCCCCAAAAAATACTAAAAATTGGCAGACCGGCTTTCACATCCAGATTCGAATTGATATTTGTACAAAATTTTACCACACACGCACCCCCCTCCCCCACACAAAAAAAAAAAAAAAAAAAAAAAATGGGGGGACCGGCTTTCAATCCAAATTCGAAATGATATTTGTACAAAATTTTAAACCAACCCCCCCACACAAAAAAAATGGGGGACTGGCTTTCATATCCCGATTCGAATTGATATTTGCACAAAATTTTAACCCCCCTCCCCACCACAAAACAAAATAAATAGTTGGGGGACCTGCTTTCATATCCCGATTCGATTTTATAGCTATTTGTGCAAAATATTACTCCTCCTGCCCCCCAAAAAACAGATATATATATGTTACCCATCCCTGATACCTATTACCAGCGAAGGGTATTTGACACTTGGTATGCGTTAAACCCGAGCGTCAAGGCAAACTAGTTACACACTCCATCTTTCTCTCTCTCTCTGGCATAGCCTTCTCTCTCTTTCTCTCTCTCTCTCTCTACCTCTCTCTCTCTCTCTATTCTAACAGGTCATCAAATCAGAGTCAGAGATATAAAAAATACAATATTTATTTAACAATGGAAAGATAATAATTCAAGTCACACAGACAAACCACTCATATAACCCCCCAGTATTCAAATGTCTTAATCAGTAATTAGTCACACCAATTATCTCTTCTCCAAAATATAATAGTTCCCTCCACATGGGACTCTCTGTCCCTAGGACTCTCCGTCACCTTACTAGAACCGCCTGTTACAAAGACACGAGAACATACTCGTAAGCACGCACAATTGTAAAGACAAAGTCAAAGATTAAACATCTTTACCAGATATTAAACAAGCCATCCCTTTGGCTAAAGTAAGATACACTTACCCATTACAGCCTGGAGAACCACACACAAACAATTAAAAACTTTCGCAGAGCTATCCCAGCATTCTGCCTTTCTCCCACAGACCTCTCTGTAAGTCTCCCCATAGATTTGGCTAAAGATGCCATTATGAATGGAAGAGGCGCACACGTACATATGAATTCACACCCTTCGTCCACGCCCCATGTAACTGGTTGCAGCCAGTTTCCAAAGGTACTTGAACAAGACCCCATGAACTCTCAAACATTGACCCGCTTAACTATGCATCTTCGTATCACTCCACCCCAGAAATGATTTATCAGCTTTCTCAGGTCAATGCTTCGGACTCTTGTCTCTATGTGCGCATTCCAAAAAAGTCACAGCACATCACATTGGCATATTAAACATATTATTAATTATAACCCCTTTCATCTGACATATATATATATATATAAAAACTGGGGGGCCAGCTTTCATATCCTGACTCGATTTGATATTTGTACAAAATTTTACCGCTCCCCCCTGCAAAAAAAAAAAAAGCTAAAAATTGGGGGACCGGCTTTTTCATATCCAGATTTGAATTGATGTTTGTACAAAATTTTACCGCCCCCCCCCCACCCCCAACCAAAAAAGAAAAAAAAACACACACACACACAAACACTAAAAATTGGGGGGCCGGTTTTCATATCTAGATTCGACTTTATATTTGTACAAAATTTAAACCCCTCCACCCCCCCCCCCACACACACACACACACTAAAAATTGCAGGACCGGTTTTCATATCTGGATTCGAATGATATTTGTACAAAATTTTACCCCCCCCCCCTCAACCAGGAAAAAAAAATTGGGGGACCAGTTTTCATATCCCGATTCGAATTGCCTATTATGATGAACAATTTTCACAATCAGTTAGGGAAAATGGCGGTGGAGTTTCCTCATCGCCGAATGAGGAGTTAATGAGTTGTGTGATGCGCCCGATGAACAAATTCTCATTTATTCGCTGTGACCGGACCCCGGAATAGGACATTTAATGGACCCAATGAGATGAACTTAATACTTTCAATTAAGTCCTAATTAACAAACGATGCTCTCTCTCTCTCTCTCTCCTCTCTCTCTCTCATATATATATAATATATATATATATATATATATATATATATATATATATTATATATATATATATATCCTTACTGTATCACGCTTTGTAGCGAATAAATTTCCGAACAAATAGAAAAAGCGGGATATATAATTACTCTCTCTCTCTCTCTCTCTCTCTCTCTCTCTCTCTCTCTCTCTCTCTCTCTCTCTCTCTCTGTGAAATTTCGAGTCACTCCAGGGCAATTAAATGACCATCGCTACACGCAATTGCCAATGATAAAAAGAAAATTAAGTTCCGGTCGTATTTTTCCCCTGAAAGGGAAAAACTGATAGGGGAAAAGGACAGTCTTTTTCTCCCTTTTAGGGAGGAAAACATCCGGCCTTAATTTCCTTTTGAATCACTTGATGGTTAAATACGGGAAAGGACCTTCACTCGCCACCCCTATTACTGTAATGAATAAGAATACCTTCTACATTTCGAGGAGAAAAATCCATATTTATGCGGAGGAGGAAAAAAATAAAAAAAAAAGAGCCAAAAGTTATTCGAATCGTAAATTGAAATGTCCAACCATGCAAAATTTGCAGCTGCCTTTCGTCCGGTTGGAAAGGGTGCTATAAACATCGGGTCGTAAGGGCGAGGTTAAGTTGTGAACTGTCAAGAAACTCGACCTTCCTGAATCGTGGGCGAGATGCCTGTCGTGTTCATCAGCGGGAAATTTGTGTTCAATGGATGTGATTGGAGATACAAATGGCCGTCCACCTTATTTGAACTATTTCTCAGAATTTTATTTAAAAAAAAGGGGGGCGGGGGCTCGAAACGAATTCATTTTATTCGGGAGTCCTCTAGTACATGGAGGTATTTCTTATCCGGTTATACATACAAGAGTCTTTTAGTTTTCAAAACGGAATTTCCCATAGACGATTTAACAAGATTACAGTATATTGAACTTTCATATGATATATATATATATATATATATATATATATATATATATATATATATATATATCTATATATTTTATATATAATATATATATATATGTATAGTATATATATATATATATGTATAATATTAACTATATATATATAATCTTATTCTATTATATTAATATATATATATAATAAAGATAAATATAATTATGGTAAATTTTTTATACTATATATATTTATATTATATTAATTTATTATTAATAATATAATATATATATAGATATATATATACATATATCTATATATATATAATATATATTATATATTATATATATAATATATATTTCCATAAGTATATATATATATATATTATATATATTTATATATATATATATATATATTATATATATATATATATATATATATATATATATAGTAGTATATATATATAAAATTTCCTTGTTCAGGATTAAAGCTTTCGACCATCAACTGTGGTCTTGTTCACTAAAATTTTAGTGAACAAGACCACAGTTGATGGTCGAAAGCTTTAATCCTGTACAAGAATATATATTTTAAACTACAAGAGGATTTTACTTCATTGTGGATTGTATCCCCATTTACTTAGAGGTACGACATAGTACCTGGCTTCTGCATATATATATATATATATATTCATACATATACTATATAGAGTCGATTATGTCCTTATTTCTTCACTGGCTGTCCGCTGGTTCGAATTCACGGGAGGACTAAAATTATTATCAACTTAAAAAATTCCCCTTCGGTTAACATAATGAAAATAGATTAATTCCGAGGTAGTGCCAATTGGATATTAAAGGACATTTGTAGCTTAATGCATGTATATATGAATCAACGGTGATGTGATAAGAGTTCATATATTATATATGAATGTTAAAAATACTGTAACCTTCTTTTTTTATATACATATATATATATATATATATACATATGTATATATATATATATAATATATATATATATATATATATATATATATATACTAGATATCACGTATATATACCTATATATATTGTATCGGAGAGTGAGTGGTCGGACTCTGACCGAAAAAGTATATGACTGATGGCAGAAGGACTGATAGAGGAGAACACAGTGTTGGGGGGGGGGGGTGGCGGTTCAGACGAAGAAAAGGAGTCCGATTCAGACTATTTGTAATGGAAACAGTTTCGTACAAGGTTTGGAAATAGAAGAGGAAAGCCGTTTGTGTCATACCTGCACCTTAAAAAGCTGATTATAGAATTTGTAGTTTCATTGTTATGCTGAAATGAACTAGTAATGTTTATGGTGCAAGCAAAATGTGTATTGCAATCTAGATTGGTGGAGTGACTGGCTCGCTGTGAAAGTGACACAACAAAGGTTCTTCCTATATATTATGATGGTTCAGTGTCTTATGGGTGGAGTGAAGCAAGCTTTAATGATCTAACCATTCAGCTGCTATTTTATTTGTTTGCTGTTTAATGGTTATGTAAAGGATAAACCCAGTCTTTTTTCATCTCTTTTATTGTGCCCTGCCCTAAACCTGCTGAACGAAAATAGCTTTATTTTGTCAGTTTCCTAAGTATTTCCTAAGCATCTTCGTATCTCTATCTACTAATCTTATCTTTGGCTATTCTTGTTGAGGCTCAGATTACAAACAGGCCAGTCCCTTACGACGCTCCTGATTGGCTGTTGATTAGCCAATCACAGGACTGGAAACTCTCCGTCTCTCTCGAGAGTTCACATGGGCAGGATATATGTTCCACCTCTCCTGAGGGATACTTTTGAAAGACGTATCCCTCAGGAGAGGTGGAACATAGATCCTACCCGTGGGAACTCTCTCAAGAGGCTGAGAGTTTCCAGCCCTGTGATTGGCTTATCAACAGCCAATCAGGAGCGTTGTAAGGGACTGGCCTAGACATCGGACGCACGGCTGATGTGAATCTACTATAGTAATTCCTTATTTTTGTTGGTGATGTTGGAGCTGTCTGCAATTCCTTTGCTCTCTCAGGC
>NC_087213.1:56969490-56989490 GCF_015104395.2 Macrobrachium nipponense | reverse complement strand
ACTTCCTTAGATTGCTTGAATTCATTTTTTTTTTCTCTGAGAAGTCATAAATAACAGCCTATCCGGAGCCTCAATGCATGAAGCCATCCTTGTATAAGGTAGCCTCCCCCCACCCCTCCTTCCCCACCTCCCACCTCTTGAATTTTTTTTTTTTTCTTTTTTCTCTGAGAAATCATAATAACAGCCTACCGTCGTCTTCTTTCGGAGCCTCAGCGCATGAAGCCTATCCTTGTTTAAGGTAACGCTTCCCCCTCCCCCGTCCCCCCTCCCCCTCCCCCACCTCCCCGCTCCCCCCACTCTGAATAATTCAATTTTACCTGAATGATATTTTCTGGGCGAAGGTAAAACACTGCAATATCGGAATCTCTGGAGGCAATATGTTTGGGAGCGAGAAAGATGTGTTTTATTGAATCCCGAGGAAGAATATTTTTAGTGGTCTCTCGGTCCGACGTCGCCATCTTTGTGAACTTGAAGTTGTTGTTGTTCCTCACTCTCTCTCTCCTCTCTCTCTCTCTCTCTCTCTCTCTCTCTCTCTCTCTCTCTCAGTCACCTCCGAAAATACAGTTGTTGCTGTCCTGTGGAATCGCCTTCCTGTTTTATTCATTTTGGGGATTTCCTTTTATAGTTTTTTTTTTTTTTTTTGTGTGTGTTTGTATATATGTAACTAGTATTAGTGTTGTTTTCTTGTTTGTGTAGTAGAAGTGTTCCTTATAAATACACATACACACACACACTAATATGTTTATATATATATATATATATATATATATTTTATATATATACATATATATATATATATATATATATATATATATATATATTAGATATATATATATATATATACTATATATATATATATTATATATTGCTTTTTGGGACAGAGTTTTATTGTATGCAGATTTCGTTGAATTCTAATGCTTTTTTCATTGTTGATCAACTTCTTATTAGTTTGGCCAAATGACCTACATCTTTTTCGTTCTTCCAAATTCAGTAGATGGGCAAAAAAAAATCGGAGATTAACTCTTTGTTCCATTTACTGATAAACACAACACCACAGCTGTTCCGTCACTCGTCGTAACCTTTTAAAAGTGTGTAATCTGGACAGTTGTTGTTGTGGATTAAGCTGGCCTTATGCCAGCACGGGCTCTTGCTCATAGAGCAGCCCGTAAATAATCTGTTTTGATACAGTTTGCGGACGGATGTGTAGCGTCCAAACTATTATATTATAATCCCATAATAATACAATAAATCATTAAAAATAACTTTATGTACAAAATGAACAATTTTACTTTATTTACAGTTATATAAGTTGCAATATAATAAAATTTATAAAAGAACATAATTTGTCAACTTTATTATAAATTTCATTATATTGCAACTCATATAACTTTAAGTAAATTAGAATTGTTCATCTTGTACGCAAAGTTATTGTAATGATTTGTTGTAAATGGAACAGAGATAATCTCCGTTTTTTTTTGTCCACCAACTGAATTTGGAAGAACGAAGAAGATTTAGAGAATTTTGTCAAACTAATAATAAGAAGTTGATCAGTAATGAAAAACCCAAAGAATTCAACGAAATCTCTATATATGTGTATATAGTATATGTATGTATGCGTGTATATATTATATATATATATATATATATATATATATATATATATATATATATACATATATATATATATATTTATACATAGATAGATAGATACATACATACACGTTGCGAGCGAATTTGGAACGCATGAATAATTTTATAAATTCTTCTTAATCCAATCTCTTCTCACGCAGCATTTTACTACATATTTTTTCAAGCAATTAGTCGTTGGTTTTCTACCCTCCAACAGGGTTCATTTTAGTTTTGTGTATTTCCTTAAAGTTTTTGTGAGGAGAATAAACAAAAACAATTTTTTTGTGCACTGCGAATGTGTGGTATACGAGATGATTTTTTTCCATCCTTTAGCTCTCGTGCTTTTGATACAAGAGCTTTTATTTTTTTTTTTTATTTTAAGAAAAGTTTGTTTAGTATGAAAAATAATTGCGTATTGTACTCAAAAACAGACTACGGATTTGGAAAATAGTTGTTCTCTGTGTCACGTATTTAAAGTTTTGGTTTTTGAATAATATTTTGAATGTATGTTATTACTAATTACTGTATATATATATATATATATATATATATATATATATATATATATATTAAATTCACAATCGCCATAGGGGAAAAGAATAAGATACGCAGGTCCTAGCCGGTTTCGACTTTATTTCCAAGCCATTAACTTAATCCTTCGTAAATGGCATGGAAATAAAGTCGAAACTGGTCAGGACCCACAACCAGTCTCTTTTATTTATTTTTTTTCCAACTGCGGTGATCTGTGATGAACAAATCACGTGTTAATGCGTTTACAACACACACATATATAATATAATATATGAATATAATATATATATAACTATAATATTAAAATTTATAAAATAAAAAGTATCATTCGAGCTACAAATGTCCTTTAATATCTAATTCGCTCTACCTTGGAATTTATATATTTTCATATATGTACCGAGGGGGGGAATTTTAGTTGATAATAATTTTCGTACCCCCATGGGATCGAACCACCGTCCAGTTGGACGGGGAACGAAATCAGGATCGGACAGTTGGACGCTACCGAAACGGCTATCAAGAGAGGCTAAAGGTTTATATCGATTCTGACCATTTCAAATCAACGCCGATCTCGTTGTATTTGTAATTAGAATCGATATGGAACCCCCTCCATATCGATTCTAATTAGAAATACAACGATATAGGCGTTGATTTGAAATGGTCAGAATCGATATAAACCTTTAGCCTCTCCTGACAGCCGTTTCGGTAGCGTCACTGTCCGACCCTGATTTTGTTCCCCGTTCCAACTGGACGGGGTGGTTCGATCCCATAGGGGTACGAAATTATTATCAACTAAAAATTCCCCCTCGGTACATTTATATGAAAATATATCAATTCCGAGGTAGAGCGAATTAGATATTAAAGGACATTTGTAGCTCGAATGATTTATATGAATCACGGTGATGTGATAAATATTCATAATAAGGCTGCGTGGGTCAAACGCTCGAATCGGCTAGCATGGTGGAGGGGGTTCCATATCGATTCTAATTACAAATACAACGAGATCGGCGTTGATTTGAAATGGTCAGAATCGATATAAACCTTTAGCCTCTCTTGATAGCCGTTTCGGTAGCGTCACTGTCCGATCCTTATTTCGTTCCCGTCCACTGGACGGTGGTTCGATCCCATGGGGGTACGAAATCATTATTAACTAGAAAATTCCCCCTCGGTACATATATGAAAATATATCAATTCCGAGGTAGAGCGAATTAGATATTAAAGGACATTTGTAGCTCGAATGATGTATATGAATCACGGTGATGTGATAAATATTCATAATAAGGCTGCGTGGGTCGAACGCTCGAATCGGCTAGCATGGTGGATTCCATATCGATTCTAATTACAAATACAACGAGATCGGCGTTGATTTGAAATGGGCAGAATCGATATAAACTTTAGCCTCTCTTGATAGCCGTTTCGGTAGCGTCCACTGTCCGATCCTGATTTCGTTCCCCGTCCAACTGGACGTGGTTCGATCCCATGGGGGTACGAAATCATTATTAACTAGAAATTCCCCCTCGGTACATATATGAAAATATATCAATTCCGAGTAGAGCGAATTAGATATTAAAGGACATTTGTAGCTCGAATGATTTTATATGAATTCATGGTGATGTGATAAATATTCATAATAAGGCTGCTTGGGTCAAACGCTCGAATCGGCTAGTATGGTGGAGGGGGTTCCATATCGATTCTAATTACAAATACAACGAGATCGGCGTTGATTTGAAATGGTCAGAATCGATATAAACCTTTAGCCTCTCTTGATAGCCGTTTCGGTAGCGTCACTGTCCGATCCTGATTTCGTCCCGTCCAACTGGACGGTGGTTCGATCCCATGGGGGTACGAAATTATTATCAACTAAAAATTCCCCCTCGGTACATATATGAAAATATATGAATTCCGAGGTAGAGCGAATTAGATATTAAAGGACATTTTAGCTCGAATGATTTATATGAATCACGGTGATGCGATAAATATTCATATATATATATATATATATATATATATATAGTATAATATATATATATATCATATACATATATATATATATATGTTGTATATATATATATATATATATATATATATATATATATATATATATATATATATATCTATATATATATATATATATATATATATATATATATATATATATCTATATATATATATATATATATATATATATATATATATATATATATATACTGCATACATATACATATACATACACACACACACACACACACACATATATATTATATATATATATATATATATATATATATATATATATATATATATATATATAGCCATTGACTTAAAACAAATCTCCCATGAACAGTACCCTTTGTAACTTCGCAAGAATGTTCAAATGAAATTTGGTGAGACTTGAATATTAATATTTTGAGAGAGAGAGAATAAAAAAAAAAAGGAAGAAGAAAAGAAGAAATTATATCCAGAGGCTGGTTTCACATAGACTTTTTGACTAGGTGTACAGAACAGAGCATTATGAACTCTTAGTGTCTAGGTTCCATATGAATAGGTTTCATCTTCTGAATAATGATAACAGAAATAATACCAGCGTAAAGCTGTTGGTACTTCGAAGGTACCCCTGGCTTCCGTGATGTTCCAGAGGTTGTCCTAAGTATGATATTGTAGTTCTCACTGTTAACAAAGCCACGCGTCATCACCGTGTCATGTCTGGTCGCATGTAGTTCCAAGAGTACACGAATGGGCTGTATCTGTCACTTGGAAAGCAATGCTTGCAGTCTGCATGGGCGTCTGCCTGGGTGGTACATTTAGGGTCTGTTCGCCCTTTCTGTGACAATTTCTCCTCGAGTGATATTCCTGTTCAAATTAGAACTCAGGATTCACTGGCTTAATCATCGCAGGCTGGGATTCCTGGTTGATACGTACTTGGTAAGTGGTGTTTTATACCATCGTGCGCATGTCCAAATCTGTTTTACGCTTGATACCTAACTATATTTTTTTTGCTTTGACTTTCTCTCAATCTCTCTCCTATTTTGTACGAATTTGAGATTTTTTTTTAGATTGTTTTAGCACTTTTCAGTCTCCTATACATTCTAAATTATCATCAAGTCTGTGCCTCTCTCTCTCTCTCTCTCTCTCTCTCTCTCTCTCTCTCTCTTACACATAGTAGTTGTTTGATTCCTTCCAATATATATATATTGTATATATATATATATATATATATATGTGTGTGTGTGTGTGTGTGTGTGTGTGTTGTGTGTGTGTGTGTGTGTGTGTGTCAGTCAGAAAATAGAACTTGTTTTGATTCGCAGTACCGTGTAGTTCATTCGTCCATTCTTTGTTTTGTGGCAGAATCTGTCCGTGTATCGGCTGGAAGTAAACATTAAAGGCGCAGCAATATTAGACCTTGATGCTTTGTTCTCTCTCTCTCTCTCTCTCCCCTCAGTGTCAGGGTTTGTGCTGCGCCTGCCGCCTATACACGCGTTGTTTGTGGCCATGCTCTGGGAATTTATTGAGTGAAGGGCGCTTGCTGAGAGAGAGAGAGAGAGAGAGAGAGAGAGAGAGAGAGAGAGAGGGGCACAGACTCGATAATAATTTAGAATTGGTCATTCCTCGTTAGGAATGCTGTGTTTGTCGATGTCGTCAGTGCAACGCAAGATGTGTTTGTTAAGACGGCATTATGGGAGGTGGTGACGTGTCGCTTCTGCCGTTTCTCTTGTTGGGGGGAACGAAGATGGTGACTAGGGTGGTTGCCTCTGCTTTGGCTTATCTAATTTTGTCATAAACTTGGCCTAAACATGTCATAAATATGTTATGAACTTAGCATAAACATGTTATAAACTTGGTATAAACATGTCATATACTTTTTTAAACATGTCTTATACTTACCAGAAACAGGTCATAAACTAGGCATAGACATGTCATAGCCTCGGCATAGACATGTCATAAACTTGTCATGAATATGGTATAAACATGTCACAAAATTGTTACAAACTTTTCATAAACCTGTCATTAACTTGGTATAAACATGTCATAAACATATCACGAACTTGTTATAAGCATGTCAGAAACATGTCATGCACTTACTATTAACACATCAGCAACATATTCCATACATATCACGAAAAGGTTGGAAACAATTCAAAGACCCGTAGGTGGTGAACGAATATTCGACGAATGCTGGAAGCGCTGGATGGGACTGCTAAGAAGTACTACCTTACTTGTATTCCACCTTTTTGTAATGACTTTTGTTTAGGACATATTTTGCTGTAGTGTGGACCTTCCCTTTGCTAACGAATTTTGATCATTTTTATGAAATAATACATTCGGTTGAATCTCTCCCCAGGTTAACTTTTTGACTGTTTTTTTTTTTTCAGCAGAGAAATCTCTCCGAAGATTTTCCAATAACCATTTCACTATTAAGTTTCAATAGTCATTTTAATTTTGTTTTCCGAGTGACATAAGTGTCAATGTATAGATATTATAATGCATACATAATAAAGTATATCTAATTATGATGAGTGTGCTCCTGTTTTATTTTGTTTTTCATTGTATTTTTGAATATATTTTTTCAAAAGATTCAGGGACAGATTTATAACGTGCCATATCCTGTAAAGGTCGGGGGTGAAAAACCGATCAAGGTGGTTGGTTGGCTCTGATGTTAATAATGTCCACATTTTATACATGAGAATGGAAGGTATGAAAGTGATGGGGGTATGCAGTTGAGACACTGAACATTGATGCTGTAAATAACAGAAAGTATTGAGAAAATTGCTTTGTGCAATAGTTACATTGAAGAACATCGCCCCTAGTAAGAGGAAACATTGAAAGTGGTGTTTTATTTAATAGGATTAATAGATTTATATATTTGTGAGTATTATGTTTTGCGTATTTTTATTTTAGGAGTTATTCGGTTTTTGTCATTTTACCATCATTTGATTTCCAGGATAAAGGATTGTAATTTCAAAACAAAGACCATTTAAATGACAAGAAATTGCTGGTAGATTTTGTAAATCTGCAATTTGTTTTCAGTATTGTTAGTTAGCAAATTAAAATGACACGCTATATATCTCTTAGACTTGTGGTAAAATTGGTAAAATTATATAAAACGAGACGATTTTCATCTTAGTAAACTTCACGGCATCTTTGCTCAATTCTCAGTCACTGTTGACATATATTGGGAGTTAAAATATATTTTTAATATATATCTCAGGTTTCTATTTAGTTCAAAAATTATCAGCCAGAAATAAATAGTCTATCACAAGTTATTGACAATTCAGATTCTCTCTCTCTCTCTCTCTCTCTCTCTCTCTCTCTCTCTCTCTCTCTCTCTCTCTCTCTCTCTCTCTCTCCGTAGAATTAGCTCCTCGGCTATTGGTTGATATCGCGACCAATCGCCACCAAACTTATCCAAGATTAAGATAAATTAGGGGAGATTTCTTATTAAGAAACTCTCCAAGAAACCAATAAACCCGAAAAAGGAAACGATAATAAACTGGAGCAGACTTAAGCAATTAACCAGGCCACAAAATTACCAAGAGAGAGAAGATTTATTAAGGCTTAAATGGTGGTCATATTAGCTTAGCTTTATAAGAACTGATGTTACGTGTACTGGAGAGAGAGAGAGAGAGAGAGAGAGAGAGAGAGAGAGAGAGGGGAGGTTTTACTTAACATTTAACCCTTTTTTTTACCCTTTTTTTTTACTATTGTTGAGGAGTTTGGGAAGATGTAGATTTAGCGAGCGCTCGAAACAGGCTTTTGATGAGAACCCATCTTGTCGGCCATCTTGAATTTTTGAAGATTTGTCTAGGCGGCCATATTGAGTTTGCTGAAATTCTAAACATATAGGAGAGAGAGAGAGAGAGAGAGAGCCTCGTGGCGGGGCCTGGCCTCAAGTTTTGGGCGGGACGGCGAGGCTGAGGGTGGGGGTGGCTCGGGGGGGAGGGGGAAGGGGGCGGGGGGCCTGATGTTACAGGCGTCGTCTTTTGATGGCGGGCGATTTTTAGTTCATAAAGGGAAAACTAATGAGATTGTATCCAGGAAGAAAACACTACAAGTTTACGGCCAATAAAACGGGAGCTGGCTTTCTCTCTCCCCTCTCTCTCTCTCTCTCTCTCTCTCTCTCTCTCTCTCTCTCTCCTTCCTCGTATCATTCTTTTTCCGGGAAGGAACGGGAAGAAAATAGGTTAAGTGCGCCGGCCGTAAATGTTGAGCAATGGGCCTTAATTACAAATGCATGCTAAGTGCATCATCTCCCCCCCACCCACCCGCCCCACCCCGCCCTCGTTCCCACTTGTTCCCCACGGGGGATTTTCTGAAGGCGATTCCTCACGCCGCTGGAGGAAGATTCCTCCGTATTCCGCGCCGTCGTTTGGTTCCTCATGAATTGTTTAAAGGCCTGACGTCGGTGTGAAGGTGGCGTCCAAATTGATGTTGTTTGAACGGTCTTTGAGTTCTATGAAGAATATACGGTTTTTTTAATAGTATAAAGATCAATTTTCAATGATGATGTGACAGCTAATACTTGTGTACTTTCTCAACGCTTCTTATTAAAAAATAAGAATATATACGAAATATCATTATAAATCGGCAATAGAAACATATCTTATTTTTAAATCATATATATGTGATTTCCTGCGCCTGAGGTGTAAAATTACATCTACTTTCTCAACTCCTCCTCTTCTTCTTCTTCTTCATATTGCTCGTGACATCTGGGCAACCACCAAAGGCCCAACAAACACAGTTCCGAGCGCGACTTCTCCTTCTGCTGTTTCTAGTCCTCGTCGTCGTGTAAGCAAGCCACCACCAACCACCACATGCATACAGAGAAAGAGAGAGAGAGAGAGAGAGCACCGGTGATGAATGGAAAGCGCCTTGGGAACGAAAAATGGAGGAAGAACCCTGACACTGAGGAATCCGTCTTACCCTTGAAAAATCAGGTTCTGAATTTGTGGCCGAAGTTTATCACTTTCAACCCCCTTGTGTGTACTTGTGTGTGTGTGTGTGTGCGAGAGAGAGAGAGAGAGAGAGAGAGAGAGAGAGCGTGTGTGTGTGCGGGGGGCGTGTTTGTATGCATTTCGCCTCGTGGCTGAAGAATCAATTTCTTAAATCTGGGCCAGTGAAGTCTTAGATACTTTTATTGCGGTGCGGGGGCGGGGGCGTTGTGTCTGGTTTCATGTGTCTCAAGACGCGCATAGATACCAAAAAGCCTTTCTGGGTCACTTCACGAACATAAAGATTTCCCACCTTGTTTATATTGCACCCGGTTGTGTTAGATGAAAGACGGCCTTATACCAGCACGTATAGACTTTTGCTCGTTCTTTCAGCCTGTAAGCGTGTAATGAGTGCTCATGTCACTTTTAAGTGTGTTCATGTAAGCTTTCATTGCAAGAAAAGAAAATTTGCTAATGTGTACCCCTTCAGTAGAGTGATATCTGGAATTTTCTATTTTGTTTCTTAAGACATAACTTGAAGTACAGCTGTAATAACTTTAAGTACAGCTGTAACCGTTGCATAATTCTCTCTCTCTCTCTCTCTCTCTCTCTCTCTCTCTCTCTCTCTCTCTCTCTCTCTAAGGATCATTGAGGTGGTAAACTTCATTCATGAATAGTCATTTTGTCAGGAAATATTCTTGATATTTTCAGTGTTTTTATTTACAGTTATTATAATTTCTCTCTCTCTCTCTCTCTCTCTCTCTCTCTCTCTCTCTCTCTCTCTCTCTCTCTGGAAGGATCATTAACAGGGTAATCCACATTTATAAATAGTCATTCTGTCAGGATATATTCTTAACATTTTCTGTGCTTTTATATAAAGTTATTATAATCTCTCTCTCTCTCTCTCTCTCTCTCTCTCTCTCTCTCTCTCTCTCTCTCTGGAAGGATCATTGACGTGGTAATCCTCATTTATAAATAGTCATTCTGTCAGGAAATATTCTTGACATTTTCTGTGCTTTTATATAAAGTTGTTATAATTACTCTCTCTCTCTCTCTCTCTCTCTCTCTCTCTCTCTCTCTCTCTCTCTCTCTCTCTCTCTCTCTCTCTCTCTCTTTAAATAGTCATTCTGTCAGGAAATATTCTTGACATTTTCAGTGCTTTTATATAAAGTTATTATAATTCATCAATGCGATTTTCCGAGACGAGCACAATAGAAGGAAGCTGCCTTTGTATATTAGTATTTCTTCTCATTGTTAAAAATGTTTAAATAAGTATGAGACACTGGTGACCGAAAGGGGAAAGATACACGGAAGCATTCAAATGTACAGGGGGTGGGGGGGGGGGGCTTGGCAGGGGTGTCCACCCCACGCGGATTGTCATCTCCAGCCGTGCGTTACGTCGAGAGGAAGAATAAATGAATGATAACGAAATCGCGGAGCATAAACTACGCAAACAAAGGGAACCTTTGCATCTTGTCAATAACAAAACAAGCGCCCAAATCCCCGGGGTCTGGAAATACGATTATAATGGAAGAGGGACAAACTGCATTCCCTCTCTAATACGTGACACACACACAACCGCAGTCGCATGAAATGCTAATGGGAGGTTCGTCACAATCTGCATAGAATTCTACCCCCTTCCTTCCTTCGACGGACAGTCCTCTCCTGAGACGGAGCTGAAATCCCGGACGCGTGGGGCGGCACTTCTAGAAGCATTGACATCATCGAGGTGGTGGTGGTGGTGGTGGTGGAGCTGCTTGTGGCGTCGAAAGCGTCCTTCGAGGCATTTTGTGTGTCCCAGCGATCATTTCCTCCCCTCTCCGTCCAATTGCATTAAAGGGCGAAGAGGAGGCCCCTCAATCTATCTCTCGGGCAGGAATTGAATCCTCTCTTTCAACCCGCCAGACCGGCGAATGGTGTCAACTCGAATGGCAACACCACCAACACATTAACCTTTCCCAAAATCCGTTCCCCTCTCTCTCTCTCTCTCTCTCTCTCTCTCTCTCTCTCTCTCTCCTTTCCCTTTCCCTCTTCCCAATCCATTCTTTTTTCATCCTTCCATCCATCTATCTCCACCTCTCTCCGCGTCCCCCACCCCGACCCTCCCCAACGACCAGCCAGCCGCCCGCCCACCCCCTCTCTCTCTCTCCCAGGGATTTTTGGACAACCTTCCCTCCGCCCTATATCTGGGTGACTTGACTCGAAAGGCGTCTATCCTTTCAGACTGTTTTTAACAAGACTGCCAGAGATCAGTCAAGACAGAGTAAATAGTGGTTGGGAATATAGTCTCTCCCCGTTTGGGGTCGACTTCCTGGGTGGGGTGGGATGGGAGGGAGGGGAAGAGGAATGGGGGAGGGGATGGGAAGAGGGTGTCAGGGGAGTGGTGGTGGTGGGGGGTGGGCAGGGCCCTGGCTTGGTAGAGATTGGATTTCAATTCTCGCTGGTGGAAAGTCAAAAGAGAGTTTTATGGGATGAAAGATATATGTAATACTGGAGCGTTTTTTTATTTTTATTTTTTTTTAAATTCCCGTTTGCGAAAATTAAGTTCTGTTCTGGATTCCGGTTACGTTTGTATAGATACGATGGCTATTTCGATTCGTCGTGGGGGGTGGGGGGGGGAAGGGGATGTTTTAACAGTTGGCAAGGTTTTAATCAATTTATGTTATCTGGCTTGCTTATTCGTCCCTTCTGGATTTTCGAGCCGTGCTACTGCTGCTGCTTTGACTTTTTATTTTTTTTTTATTTTTTTTTATTTTTAGGAAATACCTTACAGAATTTAAGATCAAAAGTCATCATTTTAATGACGACTTCCCTTCGACCTTTGATGACCTCTGTTGACCCTTCTGTTCTAGGAGGATTTTATTATGGAAGGTAAACGGTTTTCTCTCTAGAGTTATTTGACTGATATTCTCTCTCTCTCTCTCTCTCTCTCTCTCTCTCCTCTCTCCTCTCTCTCTCTCTCTCTGCACAAAAATAATTACTACCTTGCTACCATTTCCTTATTCTATTCACCGTTCTAGAACATTATGTATAACACCCTTTTCATTAAATGATTGTCATCTGCAATTTTCAGACAACGGTGTGTGATATATATATATATATATATATATATATATATATATATATATATATATATATATATATATATATATATTTAACCGTGATAATAATCTCGGTTCTTCTATTTTAAAAGGCAACAATGCAATGGATCGTGCGTCTAAGGCACTGGCAATAACATCCATTTCCTCTCACTCCAACACTAACACTCCCCCCTTTCTCTCTCTCTCTCTCTCTCTCTCTCTCTCTCTCCTCTCCACAACACACACCCCCTCTCCCATTACCTAAGGCCATTAAATCAGACACGTGAACTACAAAAAATATATTTATTCTCCTACAATAACCCACATCATACATCATTTTAGTCATAAAACTGGGCAAGTCGTAATACAGTCTCCATAGTAACACCATGAAACATTAGTTAAGTTCCCATATCAATTAAGTCATCATATTCAATTCCCCTTTCTCAGAATCGCCTGTTAGAAGACAGGAGAACACCTCGATAAGCACAAGATTATAAATAAAATGAAAAGATCATATGAAATAGAACATCTTTGAAATAGATATTCAAAATACAGACAAGCCACACTTTTGGTTAAAAATAAGTATGCTTACCCATTCAACACAGTATTCACAAACACTATTCTCAAAAGTACTTTTGCAGAAGCCATCTTGGCTCTGCCACCTCTTTAATGATCTCTCACCTTGGTTACCTTACATTCTCATTTTGTAGGGACGAAGCTCGCACATACGCACGAACTCACACACATTGTTCACGTCCCAGTAAACCACATGTAACCAGTTTCAGAAAGCACCTCTGTATCAAGTGCCCCTTAGCGACAGGAAGAGGCATTGATCTCGACATCATGCCACCCAGAAAGATACATCAGCATTTCCTAAGCTTGTCACCTCGAGCACTGTCTCTAAGGAGAAGCTAAACTGCTGACCCCTACATTCTAGGAAATGCCACAGCACATCACATTACAACGGTATCTGTAATGTATTATTAATACATCCCTCTTTTCATATAACAGCTGCTTGGCCACCCAGGAAGCTAGCACCTGCCTAGCCATAGCTCACATAAAACAGCTTATACATATAAAAAACATATTGGCCGGCTCTATTAAACACCATATCAAAAATAACTGCACGTCTTTGACAGTACAATGTCTGTCACACATTATCTTGAACAGCCTGTATCTGGGCTATAATAACAGTTGACCATAGAAATATCTCCTCATCTTGAATTTTCGATTCTCCCGTGAATGTGATTGGTCTGCAGCTGCAATTGCACAGACTCGTGAAACACGCTATAGAAAGACAAAACGTCTCCCAGTGGAAGACAACTGACGACTCCTAAAGTCCAAAAGCGCCCTAAAACCCCGTAGACTCGTAGAATCTCTTGCATGTTGGCAACATCAGCAACATACTTCTCTGTAGTAGTTGAAGGACGTCTTGCTGGCGTAGGGGAACGATGTTTATGGAGTTTCAGTATGTCAGTCATGTCATCGGTCAATTAGAGAAGAATGAACCCCAGACATTCATCTGTCAAATACTGACCTAAAAAAATTCCAAGAAATACTAACTGAACGATTTCCCAATTAACCCCATTAATATAACCACTGAACTAATTTCTAACTACAACTCGTGAAGCAACTCCATAAGATCGCTAAATCACAAATCACTATCATAACCCCGTAAAGAAAATATTAAATTCTTCAATTTAGTTCTCCAATAATATAAAAAAAATCTTGCCAACCCCCATATATACATTAGCACAAAAAGTCTACGGAATACTGTCATCATATTTAAACTCACATTACTCACAATTATAAAAAAAAAATAATGAGCCCCCCCAAAAAAAACTAACAAACCCAGCCCCAAATTATCACTAAAAATGTTCTCTCAAGCTCGGACATTTCAGTAACCCACAAAATCAGTAAGAACCCGTTAACTGTCTAGCAGCAAAACCCTTTTACTGTTTATATAATTAACCTCTATGACATATAATGCCAAACACCCTTGTATCTAACTCACATACCCCGACAAATTATATCTCCTGTCTAAAATAGAAATGGTATGTAAGCTTAACCCCAATTACATCTCTCGTAGGAAAAGAAAAAAAAAAGAAAAAAAAATAATAACAACGATAATAAGTGAACTTTTTCCATTACAGTACACACATAAGAGAGGAAAAACACATATATATAATCCAACGTTTTCCCTCATAAACGCTGTATGTATCGTTACGGAATTTGCTATCGCAACATATCTCATCAGCCAGAAATGAACGGAAACAACCCCCTTACATAGATCTCCGAAAATAATGCAAATCTCCGAGTAATCAACTCCAGAGGAAAAAAGTCAGCAAGCAGACTCATCACAGGATAATCAGCAAGAATCCACCTGTGAACACCTCAGGTGCTCGAACTGCAGTATAGATTTTTCTAGTCAGATTTGCAACACCAGAAATCCATTATTCTCCAAATATTTTATACTAACACTATATAAGCACATTTCACAAAATTATCTCCAGGATATCACCAAGGTGCCCAAAATTTGTCTACAAAGACATAACTCCCCCATGACACTACCCTAGTTATAAAAAACAAATTATCACCTATTCGGAATAAACCACAGTATACCACAATTCCACAATTATATGCCACCAAAATAACCACTGGTGAATATAAAAATACAACACCTACATAAAGCCACATTGCAGTAGTGTCAGTCGCCCCCATTAGCCACAACACCAAAGGAACCACAATACCCCCTTTCTGGCTCGTAAAACCACAGAAATTCAGCTTCGAAAATTGTAACCACCAAAACAATTCACCACCAAAGATTAAGGCCACCCATATCACCATATTAATAATAATACCACTCCGGCAATAAAAATATTCCCCTTCATTTCACTAATAACCCCATATCACAATATTCCCTTCTTTTTCACCAAAAACCACATGTGGAATAAAAACCAAGTATCCCCCCCAAAAAAAATCGTTATATCTCCAAGCAGGGTCATCAAAAAAGAAACTGTCCCTGAAAAAATGCACTCAAAGCATCCAGCTGATACACTCGAAAATATTGCCACATATCTCCTCTCACAAAGGTTTCCATTTGCACCAAAATAACTGCAAAAATAATTGAACTAAATATAGCTCTTACCACTATAGGCATAAACTATGGACTATCTCCAACAAAATAGAATATCACATGTCCAAAACATTATATTTCCAATTCTCCAGTAAAATAACCTCGAAAAGCCTCTCTAAGGAGCTCAATGTTAGTCAGAAACTATAAACTCTCTGTTTAGCATAACTGCTGAAAAGGGCAAAAAAAAAAAAAATAAATAAATAAAGAAATAAATAAAATAAAGTAAAATTGCCCAGGAAATTCTAGAAAAAATCATCAGTGTGCCATAACTCATTACAAACAAACTACAAATCCAAAGTGTCTAAGCAAAGGCTTCCCCATATTTACTACGGCACAGGCCACCAGAAACTTAATCAAGTTTACTATCTCTGGCAAAGTTGCCAGAACACAACAAGGGTATTGTGCAAGAGGCCAACAATTTCCGGAACACAAATATCCAGAAAAAAAATGTAGTGCCACTATGTAGACATGCAAAAATGCAAAAAAATTCTCCCCTAAATCTCTCTCAGCATCAAACGACTGAAATTATAAACACATTCCGGAGCAATGATTCCAAGTCACGAACTGAGATATTAAAAAATCTACACAAACTGTTCTGAGAGAAAAATAAATTCAAATTCGCCCATGATAAAAAAAAAAAAAAACTTACGTCAACGATGGCTGACATCCAAAAGGGGAAAAGAAAAACCAATGGCACCATTGACTGTTCCCGTGACACCTATAACATCTGGGACACACATAAACATCAAGCAGTTATCTACTGAATCCATAAAAAAAGAAAACTCTAGGGCTATCACAGAAAAGCAAAGAAAACACACTCGGGCTAAAGAAGACTGGTAAGTTTCCTCAATATGACTATTACCATGGTCTTGAACAGGGCATTAACACAATATCCTTCGATAAAACACCTTTAAATTTGTGGTTAGTACCTCCCATATTCACAAACATCACCACCCTTAGGATCATTACAAGCACCCATGTTAGTATCAATATCACCAATATTAGTATCAGTATCACCAATACTAAGTATCAGAATCACCAATATCTCCAATATCACCAATATTACCACCCATAATATCATTGGCACATTCACCAAAATTATTACCACCTTGAACTCCAATAGAATCCCCGTAAATATCTCCCGTAATAATCTTCTGTAATAATTCCCCGTAAATATCTCCGTAAATATCTCCGGTATCACCAGTTAGGGCTTTAATATTGTCATTCCCCCATAACTCCAGTATCATCACCATTTGCATCACCAGGCACATCACCATTTTAAGATACTCTCCATATCCCAAACACATCCCCATTAAAAATATCCTCCATATCCCCAGTTATAATAACGCCCTCTACCATTGTGTAAAGGCATTCTCCAAAGCGCAACGAAAACTTGCACCACATTAATTTTCACTTTCATATTCATGTTCTCTTTACTCAAAAGAAAGAACAAAAATCGTTCTAAAAGAAACCCTACAGGCATATCACATCATCCCTCTGTGGGTATCAGCTGATGTGGCATTGAACTTTCCTATTCAAGCCCAAACTCACCCCCGTAACCCCGGCACAAAGAAAAGAAAAAGTTCACCTTCCCGTTGGCACTACCCCGTTGATTGCTTCAGCAAAAAAAAAAAAAAAAAAATGTGCCGAGTATGTATGCATGAGCGAGCACTGTCTCCAAGAGCCAAAAAAATGCAATCCAAGCACCCCGAGAACTGAACTGAATGTATGAAACAATTCATATGCATACATATGTATTAAAAAAAAAGACAAATGCACCACCTTTAAACATGTGCCAAGAAAAAAACTCATCACCTTCTGCTCTTATGGGACAAAAATATGGTAATCTGAACTGCCTCTTTAACTCCAAAAATGATTCATACACAAAGTTAGACACAAGGGCAAAAAATAATGTAACACTCACGGCGTCAATGAGAGAACACCAGATCGCTGACTCACGCCATGTAAAAACACCCTAATACACACATATTCGCATGTGTAAGAATGACCCGGCACTCGAGCAAGAAAGCACTTTGGCAAACGCGCAATATCAAGACTCACTGAGTGACAGAATCCCTCGAGGCATCTCACGACAAAATGCTGACACTAATTGAGTTTCTCCCTCCCAGTACCACAACCAACGGCCGAATAATTCTTTTCGCCTGTCACCTATTAACTGAAAACCCAACACAGTTTCCCAACCAGTCTCTCAAAACTGCCTTTCTAAGCTGCAATTAATCTCACTAAAGGCGTAACAATGGTCCAAACACCGCTGCCACCAAACTTTAACCGTGATAATAATCTCGGTATTTCTATTTTAAAAGGTAGCAATGGATCTTGTGTCTAAGGCACTGGCAATAACATCCATTTCCTCTCACTCCAACACTAACTCTCTCTCTCTCTCTCTCTCTCTCTCTCTCTCTCTCTCTCTCTCTCCCCACAACACACCGCCCCCCCCCCCCCTCTCCCATTACCTAAGGCCATTAAATCAGACACGTGACCTACAAAAAAAAAAGATTTATTTAAGAGCAAAGTATTAGCTAAATAAACTCAGGTTCTTAACAAAAATGATTAAATGAAAGGTTGAACTCAGATAACCCACTCCATTATTCTCCTACAATAACCCACATCATTTTAGTCAGAAAACTGGGCAAGTCATAATACAGTCTCCATAGTAACACTATGAAACATTAGTTAAGTTCCCATATCAATTAAGTCACCATATTCAATTCCCCTTTCTCAGAATCGCCTGTTAGAAGACAGGAGAACACCTTGATAAGTGCAAGATTATAAATAAAATCAAAAGATCATATGAAATAGAACATCTTTGAAATAGATATTCAAAATACAGACAAGCCACACTTTTGGCTAAAAATAAGTATGCTTACCCATTCAACACAGTATTCACAAACACTATTCTCAAAAGTACTTTTGCAGAAGCCATCTTGGCTCTGCCGCCTCTGTAATGATCTCTCACCTTGGTTACCTTAAATTCTCATTTTGTATGGACGAAGCTCGCACACACGCACGAACTCACACACATTGTTCACGCCCCAGTAAACCACCTGTAACCAGTTTCAGAAAGCATCTCTGTATCAAGCACCCATAGCAACAGGACGAGGCATTGATCTCGACATCACGCCGCCCAGAAAGATACATCAGCATTTCCTAAGCTTGTCACCTCAAACACTGTCTCTAAGGAGAAGCTAAACTGCTGACCCCTACATTCTAGGAAATGTCACAGCACATCACATTACAATGTTATCTGTAATATATTATTAATACATCCGTCTTTTTATATAACATATATATATATATATATATATATACATATATATATATATATATATATTATATATATATATATATATATTAATATATATATATATATATATATATATAATATATATATATATATATATATATATATATATATATATATATATATATATATATGTACAGATATATATTATATACATTTATATATAAATAAATATAAAAAGAATATGGGGATCCTTAGAAAGAAGTAACAGGAGGTATTGGGAAATACAGAAAGAACAGATCACATAAATAAAGAAATGATAAATTGATAAATAAATAGATAAATAAGAATGAAATTATAAAAATTAGTATTTCTATTGCTGTACCAATTATTATTATTATTATTATTGTTACTTTTATTAATATTATTATGGCTATGTCACTGGAGTTTAATTTAATAGACGAGCTTCTCTTATTTTTCTGATAGCTCCTTTCTCTGTAAGGGGGAAAGGTCACGCAATAATTATCTGATATTCATTTTACCCAAAAAGCTGGTATAAGGACACGCTACGTTTATCGATAAAACGTTTTCTTTGTACCAATGAACGTCTCCATCGAGATTTTCCTTTCCTCTGCTTTCATAGGAGATTATACGTTTATTCGTTTTTATATATTTAATTTACGAGTATCGTGGAAACGTTCGGGGATGGAATGAATGTTGGGCAATTATTTTTTTATTTTTTTCACTTTTCCCTTATGACCTTTCCAAAGGAATTATCAGGGAAATGGTGAAAGGTATTTATAAATTAAACAGCGTTGATGCAGCCCTAATTTTTAATGAGGCATGTATGTGAGGGTGTTTCCTTCATTATTATTATTATTATTATTATTATTATTATTATTATTATTATTATTATTATTATTATTATTATTTATTGTGT
This sequence comes from Macrobrachium nipponense, assembly GCF_015104395.2. Lineage (NCBI taxonomy): Eukaryota > Metazoa > Arthropoda > Malacostraca > Decapoda > Palaemonidae > Macrobrachium > Macrobrachium nipponense. The sequence goes on along the minus strand of NC_087213.1, from coordinate 56,969,989 downwards.
CCCGGGTGCTCGTCTTGTGAGAGCCGAGTTTTCATTGGCTGAACAGGGGATTAAGTCCCTGAGTCAAGCAGAAGATATTATTATTATTATTATTATTATTATTATTATTATTATTATTATTATTATTATTATTATTATTATTATGTGTGTGTGTGTTGTGTGTTGCTCTATCATAGTCCTCCAATTCGACTGGGTGGTATTTATAGTGTGGGGTTCCGGGTTGCATCTGCCTCCTTAGGAGTCCATCACTTTTCTTACTATGTGTGCCGTTTCTAGGATCACACTCTTCTGCATTAGTCTGGAGCTACTTCAGCCTCTAGTTTTCTAGATTCCCTTTCAGGGATCTTGGGATCGTGCCTAGTGCTCCTATGATTATGGGTACGATTTCCACTGGCATATCCCATATCCTTCTTATTTCTATTTTCAGATCTTGATACTTATCCATTTTTTCCCGTCTCTCTTCTTCAACTCTGGTGTCCCATGGTATTGCGACATCAAT
>NC_087213.1:56914490-56964490 GCF_015104395.2 Macrobrachium nipponense | reverse complement strand
TAAATCAGTCATCACGAGTTGGTGTTTGTGCGTAACGGTATGCGTCACAGATTTAACGCTTCCATTCGGAAATTGGAAATTAATTAAAGCTCTCTCTCTCTCTCTCTCTCTCTCTCTCTCTCTCTCTCTCTCTCTTTTCACACACACGTTGGTTGGAGTAGATATATTTTTTCGTCAATCTCCTCTTTTATTCAGGTTGTCATTTCCAGAGAGAGAGGAATGAATTACAGACATTTATATATATATATATATATATATATATTATATTATGTGTTGGTGTATATATATATATATATTATTAATATATATAATAAAGAGAGAGAGAGAGAGAGAGAGAGAGAGATCGACGAAGCGAGATAGAGAGAGGAGGAGAGTGAGAGAGAGAGAGAGAGGGAGAAGAGAGAGAGAGACTTTACAAAGCACTCCCAGCAACAAGACATTCAAGTCCCTCTACTGGAAAAGCTTTGTAAAATCTGTGTGTGTGTGTGTGTATGTATGTGTGTGCGCGCATGTGTGTCTAAGAGAGGTTTGTAAATTCTTCTTCTCTCTCTATCATCTCTCTCTCTCTCTCTCCTCTCCTCTCTCTCCTCTCTCTCTCTCTCTCTTCTCTCTCTTTGTCTAATACGATTGAAAACTTATCTGCTTTTTCCTTCTCCTCCTCCTCCTTCCCTCTCCCTCTCCCTCTCCCTCTCCCTCTCCCACTCCCTCTCCCTCTCCTCCTCCTCCTCCTCCTCCTCCTCCTCCTCCTCGTCTCTTACCGCTCCTTATTACTAAGTGGCATCATAATCCTCTTGTTCATTCTCCTCTTGAACTGCATCGCACTCCTCTCCTCGAGAGAGAGATAGAGAGAGAGAGAGATGATTAACTGTCATTCGTCTGTTTTCGGATATTTAGTAGCATTCTTCTATTGATCGACACATCCTCTTATCGTCTCCCCTCCCCACCCCCTCTCCCTTCCTCACCCACCCCCACACACCCATACCCACCCCACCAGCAGAGCGAAATCAAATGATGATTTGGCCAATTACTGCCAAATTTGAGAACGGTGCGGCGGTAGGCTAGCGGCAGCAGCGCTAAAGCTACCGCTGCTGCTCCGTCTTTTGGTAATTTGGCCAATTTCACTGTAGATACCTGGAAGCATTATATCATTTTTTTTTCTTTTTTGAGATTCGTGCAAATATCTACAAATGGATTTGTCGTTGATGAGCAGATGAAGTCGTTCTTTAGGTTCTTCTGATTTCCTTTTATTTCCTTTTATTAGTTATTAACTTCATTTATGAATACTCTTATAATCGATAGTTTAGTAATATCGTCTCTCGCATGTCCATAGAAACGCCGATTAGGAACTAGGTAAGAAGTAGATAGCTCTCTCTCTCTCTCTCTCTCTCTCTCTCTCTCTCTCTCAAAAGGAAGCTAAACAAAATCGAACACTAAAGGAATTGTAAGCCCTGCTCTTAGAGATAAGTGAGCACACGATGTCTCCTCGGATGGACTAACAAGTCTTTGAGACATCCTAATCCTTGTAACTCTCTCTCTCTCTCTCTCTCTCTCTCTCTCTCATACACACACACATTATCAGTTTTGTTCTCACGCAATGGTGGGCAGATAAAAGCGCTCCAATGAATACTCAGTGTGTTTGTTCACTTAACCAACGGAATCGGTCCGAGGTAATTCAGTAATTGTGATGGTTATAACTAGAGTAAAAACGAAAAAAAGTGAAAGGTATAGGTCAGGTTACTTCTCCTAAAAGTTGTCCTAAGCTGGAAGAGTTCAATTTCTTGGTTTCACCTCCCTAAGGTGGAAGCTGGCTTTTTGTTGGAAAAAAAAAAATATATATATATAGATATAGATATATATTATAGTTATATACATATATATACATGCATTATATATGTAGTTATATATATATATATATATAATATATATATATATATATACGTATATATATATATATACGTATATATATTTGTTAGTTGATTTTACATCAGGTACACTAAACCAGAATTTAGGATATGCAAGCTTTTATTCGTTGTAGCGTTTCGACACATTATGCGTGTATATACATTTCTGTTAGTATGTGTATATTTAACAAGTTTATATTAACAGAATAGTACAAAATATATTAAATGAAAGGGATGATTGAGTAACAGCTCACCGAAGCGTATTTGAGACAACATGCGTATAATGCGTAAGGGAAGAGTATCACCTCTTGACAGGAATCTTATTAGCCTTGAGAATCTTAAGTAGTATTTATATATCTTTAACTGATCCTTCAGAGAGCAAATATCTTGGTATATGGCAATCTAAGGGGTTTGTAGAGGAGAGTTTTAGAAGCTAATATTTAAAATGGTATGAGATACATACTTAGAATTTTTTATGTACAATTTTTATATGTATAGTTGGTATGGGGTCAGATTTTTTGCAAGGTACGCACAAGATGACTTAGAACCACAGTCTTTGAAATTTCTATGTACAAATTGTATGACTTTAGATTTTCTGCAAGTCAATATAAAAGATGAGTTAGGATAAATACAATCTTAATATCTCTATGTACAAATCGTACTGGTTCAGATATCTTCCAAGTTAATGTATAAGAAGATTTAGGAGAAATACCGGCTTTCGAAATTTCTATGTACAAATCGTGTGACTTCAGATTTGTAAGGCGATCGATAAAATGGCAGGAGGAGATATATCCTTAGAGGTTTTTATTTACAAAAAGTATGGAGTAATAAGAGCAGTATCGAATACATTAAGCTAACTTTAAAGTTGTTAATGTTTGTTCACGCGATCAGCTGATCTCGGAGAATGGGTATTTGTCAAGGGGAATTATTCTATGCGTAAGGAGATACGTGTCCCACATGGCCATGGGCGATGGCTCCTATGTGGCCTATGTGACCGTGCCCATGTGCGATGTGGGCTCCGTGCCCAATGTGGCCACCGTGACCGATATGACCACCATGACCGATATGACCACCATGACCGATATGACCAACATGGCCAATGTGACCTCCATGCACGATGGGGCCTCCGTGGACAACATGGCCAACATGACCTATGTGGCCGTGACCAATTGGACCTCCATACACGGCTGGACTTCCGTGCACGATGTGCCCACCGTGTCCGTGTCCAACATGACCTACATGACCAATGTGACCTCCATGGACCACATGATCCGTATGGGTTATGTGGCTGTGCTCAGCGTGGCCGTGACCTCCATGGACTATGTGGTCTCCATGGCTGATGTGCGCTGCGTGGACGACTGGGGCCCCATGGCCAACATGAACGGCATGATCGACGTGATCAACGTGGTCGACATGGCCAGCGTGGACTGCGTGGCCAGCATGTCCTACATGTCCTACATGACCAGCATGTCCTACATGGCTTGCATGTCCGTGGGCCACATCATGGGCGGCCACCCCTTCGTAAGACACCTGGTGGGAAGGAAGATAGACGGAATTTAGGATGTGATAGAAAACGAGAATGTGATAGAAATATGAGTCTTGTTAACTATTTTGTCTACGCTTCGTTTTCTTTGTAAGATGAATTTGTATATTTATGCATGGAAATTAAAGTTCCACGTTTGCAGAGGACGTCGCTTGTGTATTAAATAAATACATTTGAACCTTATAAATTGAAAGCTACCTGTGATTTGATAATTGATTACAGAACACTTTGAGCTGTGCCCTTCGTTTCTAAAAATGATGAATAATTATTGTTTTACTTTGGAATTTGTTTGTCATTTTCCTGCAAATAAAAGTGAATCTATCTGGCTTCCTCATATCAAGATCTTGACAAGACTCGCCATGTAATTGGGAAAATTATTTATGTATTCTCGTCATGTAATGGAATGGATTGATATGCTCTTGTCGTGTAATAGAAGGGGGGAAAGGTGTGACTGTATGACTTGCATATGACTAATGGAGGTTAGACGTGATTTACCAAGCACCAAGTCAGAATTCCGAAAGTGAAGACGGAAAAATAACACCGTAACGGATATTCAAATAGATTTTCGCTGGATACAAGGTTGTTTGACATTTTCAAGGAAATTTGGGAAATGAAGTAGCAGAATTGAATGTAAAGGGCTTAATTTGTATCGTAATTTATAACTTTCGTTTTCTTGATTGTTACTTTAAGCGCTTTTTTTTTCTTCTAAAGAAAATTAATGGTTGATATGGTTTACAGTTATGATGCCAAATTCTTAAGAATAACTTCAGCAAGCCTTCTGTCTGTTACCTTGGATTGAATATTCTTCAGAATCAAAGGTATTAAATTTTATTATTTAATTTTGCACATCGTACATGTGGGTCATGACTGTATTCTTTTCAATTTATCGCCCTTGATTTCAATATTGATTTGTTACATTTTATAGATGTTATGTTGATTGCCTCTGTAATTTAATGTATCCTCTTGCTGTTTGCAATTTTATTTTATGTATTTTTGCGGTTTGTTGTGTTTTTTTATGATTAGGCGTTTTAGTCTGCCGAAGTTTTCTAAGCAATTCAGTGACCTTCATCTTTCTACAGAATAATTTATGAATTTTGCGAATGTCATCGGGAACTGTAGTTCAATCAAAAGGCTGTTCAGTAGATCCCTCGTTTGTCCATATTTAACTGTTTTCTTCTGCTATTTGATCTGTACATAAAAGTTATTGTATGATTTTTAAGATGGCTGTATGTGTTAATAGTAATAATAATGAGAATAATAATAATTATTAAAAGTTTGTCTTGTGAAGGAAATGTTCGATTAAGTAAATATTATGTATACAATATGATCTGATATGCAAATTCCACTCAAAGACATAATCATGATTCAATCGAGTTATCTGAACTCTTAAGAAATTATTATTATTATTATTATTATTATTATTATTATTATTATTATTATTATTATTATTATTATTATTTTATTATTCAGAAGGTAAACCCCTGTTCACATTGAGCAAGCCAACGGAGGCCTTTGACTTGAAATTCTACCTTTCAAAGACTATGGTGCCCATTCCAAAGAAGTTACAGAAGAAAAAATGGAATGTATGTTTCTATACAAGCACAGAGGAGAAGGGGAAAGCTTATTTATTTTTTCCGGTGTATTCTAACCTTTGTATAGAATTCAGGGTGTATTTATTTTTTCTGTGTATTCTAACCTTTGTATGGAATTAAGGGTGTTTATTTTTTCCTGTTTATTCTAACCTTTGTATGGAATTCAGGGTGTACTTTTTTCTGTGTATTCTAACCTTTGCTTTGAATTCAGGGTGTATTTATTTTTTACTGTTGTTTTTAACTTTTGTATGGAATTGAGGGTGTTTATTTTTTTCGTGTGTATTCTAACCTTTGTATGGAATTCAGGGTGTATTTATTTTTTCTGTGTATTCTAACCTTTGTATGGAATTGAGGGTGTATATATTATTTACTGTTTTCTAACCTTTATAATGAACTCTGGGTGTACTACTTATTTTTTTCTGTGTATTCTAATCTTTGCATGGAATTGTCAGGGTGTATTTTTTTTCTGCGTGTTCTAACCTTTGCGTGGAATCCGTAGTCGTCGGCGGTGTAAGTGACGATCTGCTTGCGTCCGTCAGGCAGAAGGACGTGGTAGGACCCCTTGACGACGTTCCCGTCGGAAGTTTCCGAGCGGCTGTAGTCGGTGCCGGTGTAAGCATCGGACACGCCGTATCCGAATTCGTAAGGCAGTTTCGCCTGCGATGGAAAATAACGTTTTAGTAGTGTGTGTGTCTGTTTTTTTTTTTCTTACTGTAGGTACGGTTGTTTGAAATACTTCATTTCAATTTCAGTTTTTTTTAAAAATTAATTTTAGGTTTCTTTTATCATTTATCTGACAATATCAAGTACAAGTGGTGAATTATATGGTGCTTGGAGAGATATATATATATATATATATATATATATATATATATATATATATATATATATATATATATATATATATATATGTATGTATGTATGTAGTATGTATGTATATATATACATACATACATTTACAGTATATGTATTGGCGTATACATAGTATGTTCACATATACATATAGTATACATATGCATATATATACTGTGGCATTCGAATCATGTCTTTATAACTCTGCCAATCATTCAACGTCAGAAATGTTATTCAGACTCTTCCCGAAGTGCCAACTTCACCTCCCCCTCCTCCTCCTCCCCTCTCAACTTGAAAACAAATATTTGAAGTTGGACAGTCAATACATCAAAGAAAATTTGAGAGCGAGCGAGATTGATTTGGAGAGAGCGCATCCTCCTCCTTTCCTCTCCCCCCTCCCCCGCCCCCGACCCCGCCCCTCTCCCCACTCCGCTCTGCCCCGCCCCTAGTTCATCCATTACTTACATGAACAACAACGGGCTGTGCAACGACGGTGGGCACAGCTGGCACTATGGCATGGACAGGGGCATGATGAATGGGAGGACCGTATGCAATATCGGCTGCCTCCGCCACCGCCTCCGCCTCGGCTTCAGCCGTAGGATCTGCCACCGCTTCAGCCTCGGCCGTCGGTTCCGCCACCGCCTTCGCCGAGGCGCGGGCCACTAGGGCCAGTGCCGCTAACGCCACCTGTTGAGGAGAATGTCGGTTTCATTAAGGCAGATTCATTTCACCTACTCGCCATGCTTATATGTATGTTGGGTAGATAGGGTTATAAGGTTTTCGTGAGCAGTGTAGTCTCTCTCTCTCTCTCTCTCTCTCTCTCTCTCTCTCTCTCTCTCCCTCTTCTGGACATGTAAGTATGCAAGAGCTTGTATTGACTCTTCACTCTCTCTCTCTCTCTCTCTCTCTCTCTCTCTTCTCTCTCTCTCTCTCTCTCTTCTGGACATGCATGTATGCAAGAGTTTGTGTCGACCGTTCACGCTCGAAAAGCTCTCTCTCTCTCTCTCTCTCTCTCTCTCTCTCTCTCTCTCTCTTCTGGACATGTATGTATGCAAGGGTTTGTGTTGACTGTTCTCTCTCTCTCTCTCTCTCTCTCTCTCTCTCTCTCTCTCTCTCTCTCTCTTTCTAGACATGTATGTATGCAAGAGTTTGTGTTGACTGCTCTCTCTCTCTCTCTCTCTCTCTCTCTCTCTCTCTCTCTCTCTCTCTCTCTCTCTCTCTCTCTCAGACATGGCTGAACAGAGTTGCATATCATCGTATCATTAATGAGAAAATGGAAAGCGGGGAAATCTTCGTCATGATCGTCTGCTTCGCAGCCTTGAAGTATTGATAGTTACGTCGGTCCGAGTTTCATGTCTTCGTGGATCAGTGGAGTCCAGCTCCAAACGTCTCATTATGTCCACTTGGGAGACTCTATACGACTACATAAGACTCTCTAAGGTCAAGATAAGTGTGATGACATATTTTCGAGTCACGAGACGGAAGGTTGGACAGTGACCTTCCCTCCCCCTTTTTATATCTCATAAATAACCAAAAGCTGTATACTGTGTGTATGTGTATTGTATTTGTGCAGACAGGCAAGGTCTCTTATTTATGTAATTCCTTTGACCTCGTCTTGCGTCTTCCTAATGAACATCATAATATTTATTTGGAAGCTATAATAATAATAATAATAATAATAATAATAATAATAATAATAATAATAATAATCCAGCCCTTACTGTTAGCAGAAACCTTTACTAACCAAGGTACCCCATACAGAAGCAATAATAATAATAATAATAATAATAATAATAATAATAATAATAATAATAATAATAATAATAATAGAGAGGTCTGAAACTGGAGGAACCACGAGCAATCTGTATTTGCTCGGACTGATGATGGTCTGATGATAATGTAAAAAAAAAATGTGAGTAAATTTGGAAGAAAGAATGTATAATTTATGCAGTCAGTAAATGAAAAATTTATAACGGTACTGGAAGGAATGGCGATTCTTGTCACCGGATATAATCGTATAATGTCCTTGAAAGTTTCGTTATTGTTTTGAGAAATTGAAGACAATTGAAAGGAAGGGAGTAGCTTAGTGTTTGGAATCAATTATCAGCAAAGATTTATTTGTAAATAAAAAAAAAAAATTAAGAGAGCAGTATATTAAGAGAAATGAAGCTCTTCGTATCTTAAACATGAAAATAGTTGAGTCTGGAGATTTCAGTGTCTTGGTTTGGCAACCTATCGGTAAGAAATCGGACACGCTGTTGACCCGCCAGTTGCCAAGGCACGATAATTAAACTGTTGTTAACTGTAAGTTGTGTCAGTTGATTTCTGATGTCTCTGTTATCTTTTTTGGAAACGGTTTCTCTCTCCTTCGTCTTCGATGATAGTTGATGTTTTTACTTGTAATGGTAATGTTATGAGGAGTCATTCTTTGTTTGGAGGGTCTTAATATTATGTTGATTGTTTCATTTCTTCCTACAAACACACACACACACACACACACACACACACACACACACACACACACACACACATATATATATATATATATATATATATATATATATATATCAATATATATATATATATATATATATATATATACATATAATATGTATATATAGTATATATAATATATATATATATATATATAGTATATGATATATATATATATATATATATATATATACATTATATCTATATCATATATATATATATATATATATATATATATTATATATATATGAAAACAAAATCCTTTATAACAAAAGTAAACAAATCGTCAAACTTGGGGCATTACCGACAACGCGAACCGTACCGGTACACTACGCAACTTGGCTCATACGTGCATACCTGCATATGCATCTCGCATGCGCATGCACTTAGCGTGCGTTACGGCGACGACCGCCCCTGCATTTGGGAGGGTTACCTCACGCGGCTATTTTCGGCACTTTTGATCGCTCGTAGGACGCCACCGACACTCGGCGGTGGTTCCATTGACGGATTTCTGTTACGGTTCTCGGTCCCGCTCGTTTGTTGTGTTGACCTGTCGAAATACAGGGTTCCAGCTGGCCTCGCATTGTCACTGCATGTCACTGACTTTTTTATTATTTTTTTTTTTCACTGGGTGTGCATGCACACGGGTGTTGTCATTTCTATTTTTGTATTGCTTTGCGCATGCGAAATGCGTTTTTTTTATTTATTAATTTTTTTAGTATATGCGCATGAATTATTTCAACATATATATATATATATATATATATATATATTAGTTTATATATATATATATATATATATATATATATATGTATTTTATATATATATACATATTATATAATTTATATATATATATATATATATATACTATGTATTTCTATTATATATATATATATATATATATATATATATATATATATATATATATATATATATATATATATATATATATATATATAATAATATAAATATATATATATATATATATATATATATATATATATATATATATATATATATATATATATATATATATGCTGATGGACATATGTACTGTGAGGATAATCAACAAGCTGTTGCGATCATTTAGATTCTTCAAGGGAAAGACACCGCAGTGGCCAATTTTTTTTTTTTCAGTATTCTTGCAAATTGCATCTTCATTATATCTTGCATTATACCGGATAAGAATCAGAATTTGACAATCATCTCTTGAGATCACCTGAGGACAGTGTCTTTTCTTATCTTTGTAGTGTCAGGTGTTCCCCGGAAGATTAAATGTTGACTGGTTTAAGAGCATCGTTTGCTCGAATTAAAGATTTATAGTGCGCTTATTTTTAACTAAAATTTATTTTATTTTATTTATCCTTATTAAACGGTTGTTCCTGAAGAGAATGAAAAATTCCCCTTCGTATATCTACGCTGGACGTCTATTCATTGACACCTCCCCCCACCCCCTCCTTCTATACACGCACCCACACCTCGTTATTCCAGTTTCTTGTACATATTCTCCCTATTCCTGGATACGAAGGCCCTTCCATTCCAACACATAACCTATTATCTCGTCTGTAAAGTATTTCCTCAAATTAGGGTGTCCCGGAGAAACTTCAACGCGCCGTAGAAACTTATCCGAGAGAAAAATAATCTTTTCCATCTTTTCCGTCATTTCTTATCGAACTCATTTTGTATAACGTCTTCCTTCTCACGTGTTTTATTTATTTGTTTGTTTATTTGTTTATTGTTTTGACGTGTAGAAAGAGAAAAGATCTTCACCTCTTGGTTTTTCTTTAAATGATTTATATTGTTTTGTTAGGGAAAAGGGGCAGGAAGGAGATCCTATATAGGCAACCTTAGCACTTTATTTTTTCTATTTTTTAACGTCTTGCAAGAAAAGAAAGATATTCACATTTTGATACTATTTTATTTTTTGTTTATATTGTTTTGTTTTGGGGGGGAGGGGGGCGGGGCTCCTATATAGACAACCTACGATTGACGGACAATGTCATAATTCGTCAATGTAAAAATAGCCTAGATAAATTAACGTATATTTGAGTAGGTAATGCTGATTACTGTTTTTTTTTCATAATTAGACATTTGAAATTATATGTAATAATAACTAAAACATTGCAGAAAAAATTTAACTTAAAAATACTCAAACATATACTATACTTGCTAGTCATCTCCTCACTACAATGCTTAACCTTTACATGCAGAAATCATCATAAAAGGCTCACCAACAGTACGTCTTCCCTCTCAGTGCCCGGCTCACGGCTTGCGCCATATCTTACTTACACTTCCAGACTTGGTTCATATGTAAAACACATACACACGTGTGTCTATCAATCTATATGTATATATACATTATATATACATATACATGTGTGTTTTTTATAATATGCATATATATGTATATATTTATAAACACACACACACACACACACACACACACACATATATATATATATATATATATATATATATATATATATATATATATATATATATATATATATATATGTACGCACCATATGCACTAGCATTGCATGCAAACCGACTCGCGTGCATTTTGACAGCCAATGTATTACCATATAAATATACCACATCTCTTAATTTGAAATACGTGAGAAATCATGCGAAATTCAGCACGAGCTAATGACGCTTGCGTAATCTCTAGTCTGTTTAGGGGTGATCTTAGAAAACTTTACGCTCTGTGATTACGCCGGCTCAACATTTATATGTGAAGAGATTACTGGAGTTGCGGACTGAAAATTACATAAACTGGGCAATATTTTAGGTAGGGCGCCACGCCCCTTTTATACGGGAAAGCAGTCATGTGTATATATATTATATATATTTATATATAATTAAATATATATATATATATATATATATATATATATATATATATATAGATATATATATAGATATATAGATATATAGATATATAGATATATATAAATATATATATATATATATATATATATATATATATATATATATTATATATATATATATATATATATTATATATATATATACATACATAAAGGTAGATAGATAAATAGTTCGCTTAATGGAAAGGAGTGACTCATTCAAAAGACTTATATAGCTACAGTAATAGCTGACTGCCAGTAATAGCAGATGATGCCAATGCAGTCTATATTCCTAACTCTCTCTCTCTCTCTCTCTCTCTCTCTCTCTCTCTCTCTCTCAGACACACACACACACACACACATTCAAGTTTAGTCAAGTATCCATCCTTGCGTTTAACTGTATCCAGACATTTATCCATTGACTTATTACCAAATTTGCAGTTAATTATCATGATGTAAAGAGGAAACATCTCCTATCATATCAATGTAATATTCGAGAAATTATCTTTGCTGTTTTCAACTCCTTCAGTGAAAGATTAAATGAACAGTACAGGGAAGAAAGCGATATTGTCTATTTGAATGCAGTGACTAAGTTTGAGAAGATTTGAGAGCAAAGAGTTTTATGACTTGAAATTTTACGCGCTTAATTATTTCATTGTGAAATTGAATTGTTATTTCCGCTAGAGGCTTTACTGAAATTAACAAGAAATAGAAGAATCATTTAAGTCTTTTGCCACCAATCCGATGAGGACGGTGTACATAGGGCCAATACGAAACGTCTTGGCTACAGTATAATACCCTCCTTTAAAACGATAATGGATACCTACCCTGAGGTACATGGTGATGATTGATTGAGCGCCGTGCGTGTGAATTCCTCCCCCGCTTTGCAGAGAACGAGAGCGCTCTTCGGCTAAATTAGCAGCAACAGCAAAGCAGTGTCGTGTGCCGGGAGGAATGACTTGGCTGATCAAATGGCGTCCTCCTTCTTCTTCTTCTTCTTCAAGATGAGACTAAGAGAGATTCCCCCTTATTCTTCTTGCGACATCGAGTCTTGCAGAGATTGTGTGTGTGAGAGATCCCACGAGAGCCGATGTGTGTGTGAGAGAGAGAGAGAGACAGAGGTCGCCGAGATCTTTCTCACCCCCGGGTGGCGTTTGAGCAACTGAGGACTCTGTAAAGCAATGACCAGATATATAAAGGTGGGAAATAAAAACCTGCGACAAGGTTACATTCCTGTCATGCACATGAGGTGGGAGCTACTAGGGACTCCCCCCACCCATCCTCCTGAAGCCGTTTTCTATACGCTGTGATTGGGTGGCTGCTTCTCCTCCCGTATTTTCTTCTCATTTTTTTTCCTTTTCACAATATCGTCAAGGTGGCCGGAGAGCTGATTATACGGACCGTGGAGAAAGATGCAAATCAGCCTCTCATAAGTTTGCTTTTTTTTCTTTTTATTCTTAATTTCGGTTTTTTATTGGCTTGTTGACATTGGCGAAGATGTGTCGCCGTTATTCGAGATTGGTGCAATAATAGGGCTTGTGGCTGGAACCTTGCGTGAAAAGGGAAAACTTTGGCAAGATCCTGCGCTGGATGCTACGTATCTATCTATATATATAATATATATATATATATATATATAATATATATATATATATAGATATATATATATATATATATACATATATATATATATATATACTATATATATATATATATATATATATATATTTAGATACCTAGTAGCTGAGCAATTGCTTATTCGCTTATTGAGTCGTATAAAGTTGTATTACTCAATATTGCACTATAATTTGTAAATCCGCAAAACTGAGAAGAAGAAGAGTAAATAATAATAATAAGAATAATAATAGTAATAATAATAATACGAACAATTACGGTTACAAATAATCCCCAGGTACTGGTAGATTTTTCAACACCTGCAACTTCCATAAAACAAACACACACACACCCGAAAATGTGAAAAGAGGCTTCCATCACATTCTCGCAATAGCTGTGAAGAGCGCGCGCAAAAAAAAAAAAAAAAAAAAACAAAAAAAAAAAAAAAAAAAAAACTGCGTGCTTATACGCTCGTGTACTTAACTTGAAAGAAGAAGAAGAGGGGCTGTGAAGATGTTAAATATGACTTTTCATCACCCGTAATTATGTCGGAGGTCTTAATTGCTTGATGGCGAGGGAAGTTTTCTGGATCTTTTCGCGAGCCAGTGAGCGTATAATTGAGGAGTGCAGCTTGGTTGTAAGCGTTTGAATATTAGCGTTGATCTGTTTACAGGATTAACCGTAGAATTATTATTAAATTTATTTTTCGTCTCTCTCTCTCTCTCTCTCTCTCTCTCTCTCTCTCTCTCTCTCACACACACACACACAGTATTTATAAAAGCACAGGAACCAATAAAGGGATTTTGCCCATGTACAGAGTAATCGGGAGGTTTGTAGGTTTTTTCATATACTTACAAATCACAAATATCATTCTATCTCTCTATCGTGTGTGTGTGTATATATATATATATATATATATATATATATACATATGTGTGTATATTATATATAGTTATATTTATTATATATATATATATATATATATACATATATATATATTTATAAAACTATACGACTCCATTTGTGCTTATACTTGTGTGTTCTCTGTGAATGGTAAAATGCCGTGTTAGTTCTGAGATGGAGAGAATAAAGAGGTTATTGATAAGGTGTAAGATATTTGCGAACGGCCTTTGAATACTATTGGAAATTTCGGAAATTATTGATCATTATCGATGGCGAAATGTTGCAGGAGCAGGCGAAACGTCAAGAGAATAAACGGAAGTAGTAAAGAAAGCAGGCAGAGGGTATAAGAGATTTTTCCAAATTCGTTGGATATTTTTGGAAATATCAGGAAATGACTGGTCATACTCGTTGGGAAAATGTTGCAGAAGCAGGTGAAACATTAAGAATATTCCCGTATACATTATGCACACACACACACACACACACACACAAAAAACCACACACATATATATATATATATATATATATATATATATATATATATATATATATGATATTATGTATATATATAGTATATATATATGCATTTATATTTTTGTGTGTATTATGTGTATATACAAACTAAAATATAAATGCACATACATAATATATAAGGGAATATTCTTAATGTATATATACATATATGTATATATATGTGTGTTTGTAATACGTGTGCATGTGTGCAACATACAGGTAAAGAAAGATTAAAACCAGGATGACATTGAATTATACATCTCTACGTTCAATGAAGTGTGCTGTCAATGAATTAATCAGACATAAGGTTATGAACGGAGAATAAGTACTATCGCAAGATTAATGTTATCTTTGATAAAGTAAGCCGAGGCCAAACCCTGGAATAACAAAACAAAAAAAATAACATAGCAACATTGAAAGGGAAAATGTGTTTATAAATTCCTGTACTGTCGAAAATTATTTAACACCTTATCGTGGTGTCGCTACTTTTGCGACTTAATGACGCAGAGCGATCTCGTAAGTAACGGAACTTATCCACGCTCCGTTGGCCCCCCCAAGTATTTTTAGGAAAATATATATTTTTTTTCTTGGTGTGGTCGTTGTCACTCTCTCATCCCGGAACGGGAGAAAGAACGCCTCTTCATATTACTTAACAGCAATTCGGAATTTTTGTATTTAATTTGTCTTTTATATATATATATATATATATATATATATATATATATATAAAGGTTTTTCTTTGCCACGAAGGAAAAAAAATGAAAAAACGAGTTAGCCGAATAGGACGAAAGTACTCGGATAACTCGTTTTTTTCATTTTTTCCTTCGTGGCAAAAAAACCTTTATTTATACATAGCATCACGTTTTATATACTTCGTGATCAAGTTATTCATATATATAAATATATATATATATATATATATATATATATATATATATATATATATATATATATATAGCAGCGCCTCAGTGGTGTGGAAGGTATGGTGCTGGCGTGCCACCTCGGTGGCTGTGAATTCGATTCTCGGGCATTCAACTGAGGGGTGAGAGAGGTGTATGTCTGGTGATGGAAGTTCACTCTCGTTGTGGTTCGGAAGTCACGCAAAAGCCGTTGGTCGCATTCCTGAATAATCACTGGTTCCATGCAACGTAAAAACACCATGCAAACAAATATATACAGTCGGTTTTGTTATCTACACTTTTGGTTTGGAAGCTGATTGCTTTCGTGTGTTTTTGTATGGTTATTACTTTTTTTGCAAAAGAAAACTTTTGAGATGTCTTTGTCTGTCCGTCCGCACTTTTTCTGTCCGCTCTCAGATCTTGAAAACGACTGAGGGTAGAGGGCTGCAAATTGGTTTGTTGGTCATCTACCCTCCAATCATCAAACAACCATATTGCATCCCTCTGGCCTCAGCAGTTTATTTATTTCATTTGAGGTTAAAAGTAGCCATGTTCGTGCGTCTGGCACCAGTATAGGTGCTAACAACACAGTACACCACCGGGCCATGGCTGAAAGTTTCATTGGCCGTGGCTGAGAGTTTCATGGGCCGTGGCTGAGAGAGTTTTATACACTATTATACGCTGTACAGCTCGATTGCACATTTTACTTTTCTTTTTTTTAATCCTCCGCTTTTTCACATATTTTAAAGGAATATAATTAGTGGCTTGCAGTACGGGTTAATGATAGTGATATTGGTGATAATGAATAACTTCCAGTAGCTTTATCAACCTACCTAGCAAACCAAACCACGCCTTCCCCCTCCCTTTACACGAATACTTTATAAATTTAACTTTTCATTTACTGTGATGCTTACCTTTCAGAAGTGGTTTCATCACCTAATGCATATTGTTACGTACAAACATAAATGAGGAAATACACACGCACGCACGCTTACATACATTATATATATATATATATATATATATATATATATATATATATATGTGTGTGTGTGTGTGTGTATATGTATATATATACATATTTATATATATATTATATATATATATATATATATAGATAGATATATATGTATATATATATATAGTATATATATATATATATATATATATACATACATATATATCTATCTATATATATACATATATATATATATATATATATATATTAATGTTATAATATATATGAATATATATATGTATATATGTATATATATATATATATATATATATATATATATATATATAATATCTATAATGCATGCGTGCTTGTGTACGTGCATGAGCTCGCATGCTTGCGTGCTTGTAGACGGCATGTGAGTACGTCAAGTCAATTTCGTGCGCGTAGAAGCACACACACACACACAATCCCACGTACATGACATGACCATCCATATGTAAAGAGAGCTTGATTGCAACGGGGGACCTTAGCGATATTTTTTGTGTTTATTAAAGAAATGATGATTGTTGGGAGCAATGCATTTGCCATTGAAGGTCAACACATACTACAGCGTAGTGTGAAAGTGGGTTACTTACAGGAATGTCGCATAAAGGAATGTTATTTTAAGGTGATATAAGAGTTACAGTATAGTAAGTGAAATTGTACAGAGGTCGTTAAGATATGGGGAATGAATATTTACTTGCTCAGTTTATTAATATATTGAATTTTATTTATTTATTTTCTTATTTTTTGGCTGAGCAATATGGTCCTTGTTCCGAGATATTCGAGATAGGTAAGGCAGGGTCATTCTCCTCTTCTCAAAGGTCAAAGGTCATCACAAAATCGACGGATGGCTATCGTTGTACGATATTCCTAACGTGTAGCGAATTAGATCAGCGAATTAGATATTAAACGATATTCGTGGCTTAATATTTTTGTGCTTGTGTGTGTGTACATACAAACACACACTCACACACACCTGAGGAAAATTATCATCTCCGTTGAATTATTAAAATGATAATACTACCTTGCAAACGAACAGATTATCGAAGTATTATTATTATTATTATTATTATTATTATTATTATTATTATTATTATTATTCCATATGTAATAAATGGTGTCAATTATTCCTACTTGGCAATGAAGTGAACACTTACCACGTTTAGCACAAGTTGTATAATTGTTTGTGTACGTAGTATATGAAATACCTCTTAAGAGATTTGAAAATTGTGATGATCCCTTATGTACTTTGTTGTTTGAGATAATGAGAGGGCGGAAATAAAAAAAAAAAAGAGAAAGTTTGATGCTGATGAATTTATTCGCGAATGATAAAATAGAGCCTTGCAATGGGGAGACATTTGGCGTTGTTAGATATGGACGGTTGACTACTGCAATTTAGTTGCAAGAGAGTGTGATATATATATATATATATATATATATATATATATATATATATATATATATATATATATACACATATACAATATGAATGGATGTATGTATGTATATGTAAACATGTAATAAAGAAGCATAGTGAAAAAGGGAACATTATATACCTTGTATATAGTATATGTTTTATATTCCATCCGTTCAACCAATTGCGCTTCCTCTGGTCTTTGCTAGATTTTTTTTTTTTTTTGTATCTTTTTATTTACTTATTCTAAACCTTTCGACAGGATTTCCCGTGTGCTTGTTTTGTCGTCTTTTTATTTATTTATTTATATTTTTTAGCAGACGAAACATAAAGATATTGAAAACGGAAAAACGTAAGAGAAAATCAATATTGCGGTGTTGGTATAGTTTGTTACGGATGCCAGTTGTATATGTATATGCATACATATATGTATTACACATACATATATAAACAGAGAAGGTATATATATATATATATATATATATATATATATATATATACATATATTGATATATGCATATATGCATGCATGTCGGTGCATGACCTTAGCCTGAGATTACCTTTCGTCTTTCGAAAAATGCAGTTTCCTTGTAATAAGAATATAACTCATATTCAGTCTCCCCATCCATTTTTACTTAATTATTGTTACCGTTCCTCTCATCCTCCCGGGGAGGACGAAAGTGAATCCACATTTTTGGGGGGAAATCAATTTTGTGGGTCAGCGATTATTTTCTGGAGTTTTATCTCTCTCTCTCTTGGCCCACTTAAAGGATTTCCACTTAAAGGAATAAAACCTTTTAAGCGAAGAAAATTTAAAGGAATAAAATCTGTTAAGGGAAGAAAATTTAGAGTAAAATCTTCTATACGGAGGAAAATTTGAATGAATTAAATCTTTTAAGGGAAGAAAATGGAAAAGAACTAAATGTAAATGAAGAAAATTTTAAGGAATAAAATCTTCTATAAGGAGGAAAATTGAAAGGAATAAAATCTTGTAAATGAAGTAAATTGACAGGAATAAAATCTTGTAAATGAAGAAAATTGAGAGGAACTCATTTTAAATGAAAAAAAATTTGAAGGAATAAAATCTAAATGAAGAAAATTTGAAGGAATAAAATCTTCTAAAGGAAGAAAATTTTAATTAATAAAATCTTGAAAATGAAGAGAATTGAAAGCAATAAAATCTTTTACAAGGAGGAAAATTGAAAGGAATAAAATCTTCTAAAGGAGAAAATTTGAATGAATTAAATCTTTTAAAGGAGGAAAATTGAAAGGAATAAAATCTTGTAAAGGAAGAAAACATTAATTAATAAAATCTTGTAAATGAAGAAAACTGAAAGGAATAAATTCTTGTAAATGAAGAAAATATTGAAATGAACAAAATCTTGTAAAGGAAGAAAATTTAAAGGAATAAAATTTTCTAATGGAAGAAAATTTGAAGGAATAGAATCTAGATGAAGAAAATTTAGAGGAGTAAAATCTTTTAAATGGAGAAAATTTAAAGGAATTGAATCATTTGAGGACTTGACATTTTTATGAACAAAATCTTGCGAAGGAGAAACTGAAAGGAATAAAATCATCTAAAGAATTAAAATTTTAGGAATAAAATCTTGTAAAGGAAGAAAATTTACAGAATTAAAATCTTCCCTGAGGCACTCAGTGTTAGTGCCCCCATAGGTTTTATCGTGCAATAAATGTTTATCCATATGGCGTACGGCGCATGTTTTATGTATATATATATATATATATATATATATATATATATATAAATATATTATATATATATAGATAATAATATATATATATATATATATATATATATATATATATATATTATATATATTATATACATATATATATATATATATATATATATATATATATATATATATATATATATATAAATATATATATATATATATAATATATATATATATATATAATATGTATGTATTCATATACATAGACTACATAAATCGGTGATTTATATTATTATTATTATTATTATTATTATTATTATTGATATATTTCAGCACAGGATGAATAGATCGATAAATGCTATATTATATTATTATTATTATTATTATTATTATTATTATTATTGATATATATTTCAGCACAGGATGAATAGATCGATAAATGCTATATTATTTATTATTTATTATTATTATTATTATTATTATATTATTTTTTTTTTTTTTTTTTGCTCTATCACAGTCCTCCAATTCGACTGGGTGGTATTTATAGTGTGGGGTTCCGGGTTGCATCCTGCCTCCTTAGGAGTCCATCACTTTTCTTACTATGTGTGCCGTTTCTCTAGATCACACTCTGCATGAAGCCCGAGCTACTTCAGCCTCTAGTTTTTCTAGATTCCTTTTCAGGGATCTTGGGATCGTGCCTAGTGTTCCTATGATTATGGGTACGATTTCCACTGGCATATCCCATATCCTTCTTATTTCTATTTTCAGATCTTGATACTTATCCATTTTTCCCTCTCTTTCTCTTCAACTCTGGTGTCCCATGGTATTGCGACATCAATGAGTGATACTTTCTTCTTGACTTTGTCAATCAACGTCACATCTGGTCTGTTTGCACGTATCACCCTATCCGTCCTGATACCATAGTCCCAGAGGATCTTTGCCTGATCGTTTTCTATCACTCCCTCAGGTTGGTGCTCGTACCACTTATTACTGCAAGGTAGCTGATGTTTCTTGCACAGGCTCCAGTGGAGGGCTTTTGCCACTGAATCATGCCTCCTTTTGTACTGGTTCTGTGCAAGTGCCGGGCATTCGCTTGCTATGTGGTTTATGGTTTCATTTTTCGTATTGCACTTCCTACATATGGGAGAGATGTTATTTCCATCTATCGTTCTTGTGCCGCTGTTATCATTCCTTCAGTTTCCTTCTTTAGCTCTCCCCTCAGTAGCCATTGCCATGTGTCATCGCTGGCTAGTTCTTTAGTCTGTCTCATGTATTGTCCGTGCATTGGTTTGTTGTGCCAGTCCTCTGTTCTCTCTGTCATTCTCCTGTCTCTGTATATTTCTGGGTCTTCATCTACTTTTATTAGTCCTTCTTCCCATGCACTTTTTAGCCACTCGTCTTCACTGGTTTTCAGATATTGCCCCAGTGCTCTGTTCTCGGTGTTGACGCAGTCCTCTATACTTAGTAGTCCTCTCCCTCCTTCCTTTCGTGTTATGTATAGTCTGTCCGTATTTGCTCTTGGATGTAGTGCTTTGCGTATTGTCATATGTTTCCTGGTTTTCTGATCTATGCTGCGGAGTTCTGCCTTCGTCCATTCCACTATTCCTGCGCTGTATCTGATTACTGGCACTGCCCATGTATTTATGGCTTTTATCATATTTCCGGCGTTGAGTTTTGACTTGAGTATCGCCTTGAGTCTCTGCATATATTCTTTCCTGATCGTGTCCTTCATCTCTTGGTGTTTTATATCCCCTCCTTCCATTATTCCCAGGTATTTGTATCCTGTCTCATCTATGTGTTTGATGTTGCTCCCATCTGGTAGCTTTATCCCTTCAGTTCTCGTTACTTTGCCTTTTTGTATGTTGACTAAGGCGCATTTTTCTATTCCAAACTCCATCCTGATGTCCCCAGATACAATTCCTTACAGTCTGGATTAGGGTATCTATTTCCTTGATGCTCTTACCATACAGCTTGATGTCGTCCATGAACATCAGATGGTTGATTCTGTTGCCTCTTTTCTTGAGTTGGTACCCGGCATCCATCTTCTGTAGTACTTTTGTCATGGAATCATGGCTACTACGAAGAGTAGTGGGGACAGTGAGTCGCCCTGGAAGATCCCTCTCCTGATATTAACCTCTGCTAGTCTTATTCCAGAGCTTGTAAGTATGTATTCCAGTTGCGCATTGTATTTTTGAGGAAGCTGATGGTGTTTTCCTCTGCCCCATATATTTTCAGGCATTCTATTAGCCATGTGTGTGGTATCATGTCGAAGGCTTTCTTATATCCATGCTTAGGTTGGTTTTCCTTCTCCTACTGTTCTTCATTACCATTTTGTCTATCAGGAGCTGGTCTTTTGTGCCCCTACACTTCCTTCTGCAGCCTTTCTGTTGGTGGGGGATGGTGTTTGTCTCCTCTAGGTAATTGTATAGCCTTTCACTGATGATACCTGTTAGTAACTTCCACATTATTGGTAGGCAGGTGATAGGCCTGTAGTTACTGGCTATATTTCCCTTACTCTTGTCTTTTTGTACTAAGGAGTTCTTCCTGTGGTCATCCATTTGGTGCATGGTGATTTGAGATACAATGCTGGAGTTGTTCTGCTATTCGTGGGTGTAGGCCGGTTCCTTGAAGTTTTTGAGCCAGTATCCATGGACTTCATCGGGTTACCTGGGGCTTTCCAGTTTTGGTATTTTTCTTTAGTTGGTGTCTGACTGTGTCTGTCGTGATCTCTGTGAATCTTTGTTTTATTATTATTATTATTATTATTATTATTATTATTATTATTATTATTATTATTATTATTATTATTATTATTATTATTATTTGATATATGCTGGTACTGATATCGTAAACTTCACATTTCAGGTAAGTGGATCAATTAATTGTTCCGGTGATGGAAACTTAAAATGCTAAACTAATGTCCACGTAAGTATTTTTTTTCAATTGTATACCTCTTTAATAACTGATGGAACGTATTTGAAGTGACCGGTAAAAAAAAAAAAATATTTTAGTGTCAAATTATCCGTGATCTGCTGTTTCTAACGTCGGTATATATATATAGTATATAGTATATATATATATGTATATATATATATATATATATATATATAACATATCTATATACATATATGTATGTTATATATATATATTATATATATATCTATATATATATATATATTTTATACATATAATATTTATATAAATATATATATATATATATATATATATATATAATATATATATATATATATATATATATATATTATACATATCTATATATCATATATATATATATATATATATATATATAATATATATATATATTATATGTATATATATATATACCATATATGTATATATAGATATGTATATATATATATATATATATATATATATATATATATATATATATATCTATATATATATATATATATATATATATATGACTGGTAAAAGTGTTCTGTAACAACAGAATTCCATCTAATAAAAGGAGCCCATAAAAAACACCAAAATGTAGAGAGAAAAGTACTATATTTCAGAGGACTGCTGTCTCTCTCTTCAGGTATATGAATGAGAAAAGTTTACAGAAAAGGTGGTATTTATACCAAGAGATTCGTCCACAAGTAAGCCAATTTAGGTCACCTCGCTGATAATCTTCCTTTAATCTTCTTAAGCGTTGGTTGAATGAACACTGCGTCGACGATGTCCGATGTCCAATTCCCTTTTGAGATGTTCATTACCTGCTT
Organism: Macrobrachium nipponense; assembly: GCF_015104395.2. Taxonomy (NCBI): domain Eukaryota; kingdom Metazoa; phylum Arthropoda; class Malacostraca; order Decapoda; family Palaemonidae; genus Macrobrachium; species Macrobrachium nipponense. The sequence goes on along the minus strand of NC_087213.1, from coordinate 56,941,454 downwards.
CTCTTTTATTAAGGCCGATTCCATCATTTGACTCTTGTACCGGCAGTTGCTGCTATAAATTACACGTGACATATTCCAGTTTATTCTATGGTTATGTTCATTTATATGATTGAAAATAGCCGAGTTCTGTTGTCCATACCTAACTGACCGTTTGTGTTGTATTAATCTCTGGGGAAGTGATTTACCTGTAAATCCGATGTAAGATTGGTCACAGTCCTGGCATGGGATCTCATATACCCCAGAGCTTTGGGCGATGTCTTTTGTTGGGACGTTAATCAGGGATTTGGCTAAGGTATTTGGGTAGGTAAATGCAAAAGGGTTGGATTTCCCAAGGGTGTGAGTTACTCTCTTAATCGTCTCCAGGTGGGGAATTTTTATTTTATTGTTGGGTGTGTCTCTTGTCTTGTCTTTAGGGGGTCGGTAGAAAATTACGTTTGCTTTTTGAATTGCTTTCTCAATTATTATGGTCAGGATACTTTAAGATGAAAGTTGCTTGCGAATTAGTTCAAATTCTTTTTCCAGGAAATCTGGGGAACAAATTCGTAAGGCTCTTAAGAATAGGTTGCTAGCTAGACCTATCTTGATAGTATTGTCATGATAGCTAAAGTAGTGAATATGAAAGTGAGAACGTTGGTTTTCTGTATATGGTAAATTTGTATTCTGTCGTGTCTCTGATTATTAAAACATCAAGAAAAGGAATTTTGTTGTCTGTTTCCCATTCAACTTTACAATTTGATGCTGGGCACTAATGCGTTTAATTTTGAGAGGAATTCATTAAAATTACCCCACTTATTATCCCAAATGTTAGTATGTCATCCACGTATCTCATCCACAGCATGTTTTTGGGTTTTATTGCATTTATTACTGTAGTTTCAAAGTATTCCATGTACAGATTGGCTAAAATAGGACTTAAAGGACTACCCATACTACACCGAATTTTTGCTTGTAGAATGATTCCCCGAATGAAAATACGTTATTAGATGCATAATTAACAACTAACTTTATTATTTTGTCAAGTGCCAAAGGGAATGATCTGAATAGGGGATAATTTTTTCCCACTTAAAAACTGAAGAACGTCCTGTACTGGGTACTTTTGTGAATAGGGAGTCTACGTCAAGGCTAAAAGTTTTATGTTGTAAAGTGGTATATGTGCTTCTCTTGAATTTGTGACAAAAGTCTTCCGAATGTTTGATGTGACTGGGAGAAAAAGTGCCTAAAAAAAGGAGAAAGGAGGCCAGCTAACCATTTAGAAATTTTGTAATTGAAAGCTCCGGCGCATGAAACGATGGGTCTGAATGGAAGATTGTCTTTGTGAGTTTTGGGAAGACCATAAAAGTAGGGTAATTTAGGATTAATTACTTTAAATTTCTCTAATAGTTCAATACTCTTTTGTCTTGGCCAATTAATCTTACTTTCCGAAAAAATTCTGTGGGAAACGTTCTGGAGGGGATTTTTCGTCAGTTTTTCGTAAGTATTTGTGTCGCTAAGGAGCTGGTTGATTTTGTCGAGGTAGAAGTCTTTGTCCATTATTACAATTTTGCCGTCTTTGTCGGATCTACTTATTATAACATCTAACTTTTTTAGCGAGTGGATGGCTATCATGAATCTGCGGGGAACACAGGATATTTCTTATGAAGGTCAGTTAAAGCATTTAGTAACACTCCTTTTAAACATATCTCTTCACGGCTGTAGTTTTTGTCAGATATGAATTTATCAAAAGCCACTATGAAGTCTAGGTTGTTTTTGCGGTCTGGCATTAGGGCAAAGGATAAGCCTAAATTTTAAAACTAAATGTTGATTTACAGTAAGGGGGGTGTTGGATAAGTTAAAACTTTGTCTTGTTGTTCAAGATTATTCCATGCGCTATTATCTATTAGGTTATTTAACTTGCGTAAAGTCTGTTGGAATGAGTCACGCTATTATAGGCAGCAATGTCGGAACAGAATGAAATCAGATACCTGTATACGTGGTCCGTAGTGAGGAGGCGAAGATTAGATTGAGTTCCATATATCACTCTGCGTAGCACGAAGATGTCGTTTCTCGTATTGGTGATTCTTTCTTCCAGGAAAATCAGCGGGGGTGACCTAAATTGGCTTACTTGTGGACGAATCTCTTGGTATAAATACCACCTTTTCTGTAAAACGTTTCTCATTCATTATACTGAAGAGAGAGACAGCAGTCTCTGAAATATAGTACTTTTCTCTCTACATTTTGGTGTTTTTATGGGCTCCTTTTATTAGATATATATATATATATATTTATATGCATATGTTTGTGTATATACATATACATACATATACATAATATATATATATGAATATACACATATATATATATATATATATATATATATATATATATACATATATATAATATATTATTCGAGCTACAAATGTTCTTTGGTATGTAATTCGCTCTATCTCGGCATTAATATATTTTTATTTTTCATTTGATAATATTTATCAACTAAAAATTCTCCTTGGTTTACATATTTGAAAATATGATTAATTCCGAGGTAGAGCGAATTAGATATTAAAGGGCATTTGCAGCTCGAATAATATATATGAATCACGATGATGTGATAATTATATATATATATACATATATATATATATATATATATATATATATATATATATATACATATATATAATATTATATATATATATATATATATATATATATATATATATATATATATATATATATATATATTGTGCTTGAGTATTTTTATGCACGTATAAATAAGTATTTAGCACACGACGAAACAAACATTGGGGACATCTTTTGGAACGTTGCTTTCCTCGTCTTGTTTACGGTGAATTTAGAGAAACAAGCCAATTAGAGAGTCCGACACAGCGAAAAATCTAGCTTTGATATTTGCTGTCCAGCGTTTTGGAATCGTCGTAAAAGTGTTCAGAAAAGAGAAATATAAAAAAAAGTAAATTGACTGAATAGACGAGGACTGTGATGATGATGTTTCTCTCTCTCTCTCTCTCTCTCTCTCTCTCTCTCTCTCTCTAGAAAAAGCTTTTAGAGCGGATGAGCTCCTGGAGATAACCCGGGCGATATATCACCTCGCTTTCCCTCCTCTTAGAATAAGTTAAAAGGCGAAAAGAAATATTCGGACGCCCCCCTTCCCCCCTTCCTCCTCTCCCAGCGCGAGTGTCCTAATTTCCCCAGTGGGTCCATCGGAGGCCGCAATAGGCCATAAGTCTGCAGGCAGCATAAGGCACCACACTACCACTACCACTACTATTAGTAATCCTGTGGAGAGGTGGGTGTGGTTGGGGAGGGGTATTCCAGACTAGCTCGCACTGGAACCTGGAACTACTCAGGTTCTCCTGCAAGAAGATGCTCTCAGGGCTAGGGGGGTTGGGATGGGGAGTAGCAGGGGGTTTGAGGATTGGAGGGGTTAAGGGGGATTGGGATGATGGGATAGGTAGGGCGATTGGAATTGGGAGTGGGGATTGGGGTAAGGAGGGGTAGGGGATTAGGATGAGAGGGGTAGGGGGATTGGAATTGGAATGGGGAGGCGATTGGGATGGAAGTAGTAGGGGGTTTGGAATGGGGAGGGGTAGGGGATTGGGATGGGATAAGTAGTGCGATTGGAATTGGGAGGGGGGATTGGAATGAGGAGGGATAGGGGATTGGAATGGGGAGGAGCGGTGGGGGATGAGGAGAGGTAGGGGATTGGGATGGGGGTAGGGGGATTGGAATTGGGATGGGTAGGGGTGATTAGGATTGGGAGGGCAAGTTGAATGGGATGGGAGGGTTAGGGGGATTGGGATGGGGTTGGGTAGGTAATTGGGATGGAGAGAGAGAGAGAGAGAGAGAGAGAGAGAGAGAGAGAGAGAGAGAGAGGAGAAGGTGTTGTGAACAAAAAATACAAGGACCTGTTTCGTGGTAAAGCTTATATCGTGCAAATAATTAGGCCAACTGGAACCTCGTAAAGGAGGAAGAGCAGGTACCGTGAAAGTGGAGGCAAGGGAATCGGTACCGTATCATGGTACAACCGGTACCGTCGGGCGGTACCTACTTAAGGTTCTGAGCAGCGGGTATCGAGTAAAATAAATACCGATGGCGAGCGAAATAGTCTAATGGAGGTGGTTTTATCCAAATTAGAATGGTTAGTCGGATTTGTTTATTATTCAACTTTATATTCATTTACTGCTTATTTGAATAACTGATTGTTTCTTGGAAACTGAAACGATAAACAAATCATGCAACTGTCATAACGTCATAGTTGGGTTTCGATGTTTAATTAAAATAGCTTCAAGAATAATTCTGCAAAGAGATCAAATGTTGAATGGGTGCGGTGTATTTAAAAAAAATAAAAAAGAAACAAACAAAGGACTAACTTGTTAAACAAAGAACCAACTTGTTTGTTCTTTGTTAGAAGACGACACGTACTGCGAAAGCGGAAGTAATGATAAAACCTACGAAATTAAGACAGAATTTTATTATTTTCGAAAGGTGAAAGAGTCAAGGCATAAGTGGAAATGAGGAAGTGGAACATTGCATTAACAGATATCTCTCTAGGGAGAGAGAGAGAGAGAGAGAGAGAGAGAGAGAGAGAGAGAGAGAGAGAATTATCAATGACTGCTATCTGTAAGGCCTCACTAAGCTGCCACTCACCGCATGTCCAAAGTGAAGAATGTCACTAGTTTGAAACAGTCAAGGAGAGAGAGAGCGGAGAGAGAGAGAGAGAGACGAGAGAGAGAGAGAGAGAGAGAGAAGGGTGGGGGGGGGGGAGAGAGATGGAACGGGAAACACATAGCAAGTTCGTTTCCGTCATATTACGAAAAGAACCGACAATATTTACACTTATTTATGCACGTACTTACATTCATGACACACGGCGCCGGCTGCGTAAAATTTTAATGAAATAAATATAACGCGGCGGAATGAGGTAATTAAATGCAATAACGCTTGATGTAATTACGTCATTGACCGGATAACCTATGTTTTGAATAAATTCATATAATCGTCCCAGTGATTCCATTAGAATGATACTGTTTATTGCATACATTTGATATGATAATCAAAGTATTTTTTGGCGCCATTTGCATATAATTATGCTCAGAGTTCGAGGGAATGAGTTAAAGGAAAAATATTGTGAGCATTCTTCATCACGGTAGAGAATGATGGAAATGTTTGTATTTTTTGGGCAGTATTTTTCTTTATCTTTCTTTTTTTATAATTGCTGGGTAAATGAAAATTTTATTCATGTGGGGAAAAATTGGAAAGTTTTATTTTACGATCGAAGAGTTCGTCAGTATTTCGTAGTCTTCACGTGGATATTAATATTATTATTATTTTTTATTATTTTTTATTATTATTATTATTATTATTATTTATTTATTTATTTATTTTTTTTTTTTGCTCTATCACAGTCCTCCAATTCGACTGGGTGGTATTTATAGTGTGGGGTTCCGGGTTGCATCCTGCCTCCTTAGGAGTCCATCACTTTTCTTACTATGTGTGCCGTTTCTAGGATCACACTCTTCTGCATGAGGCCCGGAGCTACTTCAGCCTCTAGTTTTTCTAGATTCCTTTTCAAGGATCTTGGGATCGTGCCTAGTGCTCCTATGATTATGGGTACGATTTCCACTGGCATATCCCATATCCTTCTTATTTGTATTTTCAGATACTTATCCATTTTTTCCCTCTCTTTCTCTTCTTTATTATTATTATTATTATTATTATTATTATTATTATTATTATTATTATTGGAGAAACAAATCCACAGTTATGTAAATGTACATATATTTAAATTTTTAACTTTAAGGATAGCTTTGGGGAATCGGTTCGGTTCCCCTTTTCGATCTGGAGGTATAAGAGATTGATAAGAGGAACCGAACAGATTCCCAAAGGTATCCTAAAAGTTTTAAATTTAAATAGGTGTACATTTACATAACTGTGGATTTGTTTCTCCATTTGAAGACTCGTGCTACTATGAGGATTTTATCATTATTATTATTATTATTATTATTATTATTATTATTTATTATTATTATTATTTTATAATAGAAAAACACAAAGGGTAGCTTCAGCTGACCTGAATGTATTAGTTGTAAGGTGGGTCTGTCCCAGTTCTGATGAATGGAGACTGAATTCGACAGGTATATATGTACTACATATAAGCGGGAATAGATTGATACCTTTTTTCGTGGCTAGGTTTTTAACGTCACCTCTTTCTGATTCCCTGGATGCGAGTTCGAATCTCACCCGGGCGGTAGAATGCCTTCATTTCTTTCTTCGTTTTTTATCAAGACTTAGCAGTGGCAAGCGGTTCCATAGTGTGACAAATTCGGGAAGATGAGAGGCGTTGTTGTTAATAAAAAACATTTTTTAATACATATGAATTATATATGTATATATTTTTATTTGTATATATATACACACACATATATTTATAATTTGATTCATATACAAGCATTAAGCCACAAATTGTCCTTTAATATCCTATTCGCTCTCCCTCGGGAATAATATATTTTCGTATATGTTAACTAAAGGGGAGATTTTTTAGTTAACAATAAGTTCGTCGTCTCGTGGGATCGAACCACGGAAGACAGGAACTCACGACTGCAGTGAAGCGCCTTAAACCACACGGCCATCTCGTGAGGTATAAGTTGATTTCCGACTCCCACCTACAAATCTTATATATATATATATATATATATTATATATATATATATATATATATATCTATATATATAATTATATATATATATATATATAATATTATGCTTTATAGCAACACGAATAAATTAGCTTAGGAATCTGTCAACTCATGATTAGAATGCTTTACATAGTTCCCACAAAAATGAAGAATGCATACTTCACTTTCCAAAAGTGGCAGCCATACACTATACTTAGAAAAACAGATGTATTTCCTTTTTTTATAATCTGTAAATTCCTTATGCTTCGTAGTTGAATATTTATGTAATACTTACATACGATAGAATCTCTTTGGATAGTGGTCATGATACTCGCTCCACCATCAAGAGGGTTCGATCCTCTAGCGAGGGAGAGGGATTAAGCCGCGTTCTCTTAAATCATACTGTGAATATTGACCTGATAATCCATTCATTGAATCATGTACCTGGTAGATAGTCGATTGTCGTGTGTTACAGCTAGGGTGAAGAGGTACACTGGGATAACTATTCGCACATAGTTAAGAGGACTCGAGGGATGATGAATGAGAGTGAAAATTGCATCCTAAAGTAAGCTAGCATTGCATATATTTGTTTGTTTGTTTGTTTATTTATTTATTTGATTTTTTGTTTCTCATTTATTTATTTGTCTAATTTATTTATTTGTTTTAATGTCCCGTTGCGTAACGCTTTTCTTGTAAATTCGAAAAGTATAATTTTCGCTTCTTTTGAAGACGTTACATTAGATAGATAGATAGAGAGAGAGAGAGATAGGTACTGGTAACAGCACCATATAGTGTAAGGTCATTGCATTCTCATGAGAAGTCTTCCACGAAGGACTTCAGGCCGGCCGCTCTGTAATTTCACAGCAGAATACGAAAAAAATCACTGCTTGCTTTTAGTGATGGTTTCCTCACCTCGAGAGAGTGTTACTTTAAGGTTTTGGGAAATGAAGGTAGTTGAAGTCATTAGTCCTGTTATTCTAAGATTTAGGGAAATGAAGGTAGTTGAAGGTCATTAATCCTTCTGGTATTTTAAGTTTTGAGGAAATGAAGTTAGTTGAAGGTCATTAGTCCTGTTATTCTAAGATTTAGGGAAATGAAGGTAGTTGAAGGTCATTTGTCGTTCTGGTATTTTAAGTTTTGAGGAAATGAAGTTAGTTGAAGGTCATTAGTCCTGTTATTTTAAGTTTTGGGGAAATGAAGGTAGTTGAAAGTCATTAGTCCTGGTATTTTAAGTTTTGGGGAATGAAGGTAGTTAATGGTCATTAGTCCTTCTGGTATTTCAAGTTTTGGGGGAAATAAAGATAGTTGACGGTCATTAGTCCAAGTATTTTATGTTTAGGGGAAATGAAGGTAGTTTAAGGTCATTAGTCCTGTTTGTCTAAGGTTGGGGAAATGAAGGTACTAGGTCATTAGTCCTTCATAAGGTGAGGGAAAATATAGGATTTTGGAGATATTGAACGTATCTTTTTGTGGTTAAAATTGGCCCAATGGACAACACCATATTCCACTTAAATTGTCTTTTGTTCACAATACGTTTGGCGTTTCCAAATAAATAATGTTTGTACGTAGCCTTATGAATCTTTTGCATGAGTAATAAAGCATGTTGTAATAGTACTTTTAATTGTTTTAGTTTCAATAAGAAGCAAGAAATATACTAAGTTTGATGAATGGTTCACCCATTTGGACGTTTTAATCTTAAATATATATCATATATTTACCAATATATAATATATATATATATATACTATATTATATATATATATATAATATATATATATATATAACAAAAAAAAATACATATACACACACACACACACACACACACACACACACACACACATATATATATAATATATATATATATATATATATATATATATATATATATTATGAAACGTCTTATAAGCTGCAGTCATTCTCCATTTATAAACAAAAATATTCTTAAAAGATTTTTCTTAGAGAAAATAATCTTCAAAAATGTAAAAATGTTCACCTGAATATATTTACTGTCGACAAGTATTTTATCTTTTTCTTTTTTTTAAAGAATCAAATAATTTTGAGGGAGTGAGAGGATGATTGCCAGGTATTTTGACTAGGGTGTGTAAGTTATTTTAACTATGCTTGGAACATATTTTAACTACGGTTTGTAAGTTATTTTAAATACGATATACAAGTTGTTATAACTATGGCATGCAAGTCATCTCAACTACGGTATGAAAGTTATTTTAACTGCGGTATGGCAGTCATTTTAACTAAGGTATGGAAGTTAAACTATATTATGGGAATCATATTAAGTGAATTATGTAAGATTTTTCAACTACGGCTTGGAGTTATTTTAACTACGGTATGAAAATTAGATCAACTACGGTATTAAAGTTATTTTAACTACGGCACGTGATCTGGGGATTAAATATGAATTATCATTCAATTATAGAATTACCGAAAGGATTTTGTTACAAAAGAATACCCTAGTCTGGCTGATGGTACAACTGTGTCATTTTTCACGCATAATTAAAGGCCCACGCTGTGATAAGTTTGTCATGTGCTTCGTTCAAATTCCTCTTTTATCATGTTTCGCAACGGAAAATGAAATGTATGGCTTTTTCATCAGGTTATTCAACAAGATATACAGCTTCCAGTAATAAATTCTCATTATGGTGGAGCAGGAATTCCATTACAAAATGTATGTCATATTATCGGGGACTTACTCAACGCGTCATGAATTATATTCTGCCAGGTTTTTTTTTCTGTGGCTTCAAAAAATCAAAAGGAATCGTAAGAGCTTTAATTTGTTTAATTTTTCTTAATTTCTGCCACTGGATGGTGTTGGAAAACATTTACTTTTAACTTTTAATTCGTAGCTCTGAATAAAAAAAAAAGAAAAGAAAAGCTAAGCTACGAGTTTCACTGAACTCTGATTCCACGCTCTTATTCTCTGCTTTAAAAAAAATAAAAGAAATAAAAAATTGATAATAAACCAAGAAAATGCTTGATAAACGCTATTCGGATTTTTGCATCATTCCGGTTGTTGGTGCGTGTCACCATCCTCATTACCATTATCATTATCATCATCATTATCATAATCATCATTTTCACCATCAGTACCATCTATCTCATGACTAAAGTATGTGTGTGTGTCACATTCTGATAACCACCGGACGGACGAAACGTGCAACCTTGCTATCGTTGCGACAGGTCTAGAAAAGAGGGGGTGTGGTGCTGCAGCCCCCACCTCCCTCCTCCCCTCCCCGCGATTCATGCAAATGACTGGAATCTGTGCGAATCGAGGAGGAGGAGGAGGAGAAGGTGGGAGGGAGAGAGAGAGAGACGGGGGGTGGGGAGCGATAGGAGGCGGTGATAGAGGAATCTTCACGTGTGCCATCTCTCCACCTCCAGTTTATTATAAAAGCCACGAGTCCCACCCCAGTTCTTCAGTCGCATCTTCGCCCTCCAATCAAGTCGCAGGCTTCGAGGTCCTCCTCCTACTCCTCCTCACCACCATCATCCAGAAGATAGATAGCTGTCTTCTTCTTCTTATCTCATCTCAGCATCCAAGCATCATCTCTTCTCTCTCGTTAAGAGCATCATCATCATCATCGACTTCTGTCTGACCTCCGACTGTTTTGATTTCTCTGAGAAAAAGATTCTTCCTCTTCTGATTCTTTTCGAATTGCCTATTTAATCCCTTGTTCTCTTTCCTCGTACTTATTTCATTCCATTTTCTCTCGATTTTTTTTATTGTCATTTCTCTCATCTTCGTCGTTCGCACGAGTACCATTATGTTCTTCAAGGTGAGACGATTTGTGTTTGCCTGTTCAGTCTGTTAAATTTGTGTCTGGTAGTCTTACATGTTAATGAGCAAACGACTGTGAGGGGTTTATGAGGTACTAATTGACTCAATGTTTTCTTGAAGTGGAGGCTTAGGAATGCGTGTAATATATATGTATATATATATATATATATATATATATATATTATATATACATATATATATAAATATATATATATATATAATATTAATCTATATATATATATATATATATATATATATATATATATATATAATAATTGTTTGTGTGTGTTTTTTTTTGTGTGGGGGGGGGGGGCTGGTGTATGTGGTATATAGTATATATCTATACATACGTGCAACTGACACATACCATATATATAGTATGTGTGTGTGTGTTGTGTGTGGCTGTGTTGTGATAAATAGCTATGTATATTGTATGTATGTGGTGTGTCGTTGTAACATCCTTTATATATTTTTAAACATATGCTTGTTTGTAGTTTAATCTCTAATTACGTGCAAACATGCAAAAGTACTTTGCTAAATGTCACTCATCAAATTTTTATGGATTCTGATAGTTAATGGGATGTTTTTCTTGCATGTAATAAAATATGCAAGGATCAACAGCATCAGCATGTTTACTTTGATTTGCTATGTGAAGTTTTAAAACTTGTTGATACTTAATGCTAGGGAAATCGTAAATAGTAAACGTTGTTTTTTTCTGTTTTTTTTTTTTTAATACAATTGATATTCCTTCTTTGAATGAGTCGTTCTGTTGAATTAGTTTATCCCGAGGATGTTAAGTAGCTAAGCAGAGGATTTTAATTGGCAGGATTTTGTATAAATATATAATATATATATATATATATATATATATATATATATATATAATATATATGTATGTATATATATATATATATACATACATACATACATACATTACGAATAAATTATATATACATATATATATATATATATATATATATATATATATATATATATATATATTATATTATATATATATATATATATATATATATATATATATATATATTATATATATCAGATATATATGTATATATATATATAGATATATATATATATATATATATATATATATATATAGAGATTAGTCAGTAACATAAATATTCTTTCTGGTCAGGTTAATATTTAAGCGATAAGCACCAGCTTCATTATTGCGACAGGTTCTATTCCGCTACCCGCGGTCCGTTGACGCAACTCGGCTATAGCTGTCTGCTTGCGTAAGGGTTTTTCCGTCATCGTTAGCTTCCGTCACCTTGACATTATCTCCGTCTGTAGGACGCAAGCACCCGGTCGGAACACGTTTCTAACGTGTATCGCTCGACCTTGATTTGCGTATTATGGCGTGAGCAACTTGTTGCGGGGGATGGGGTGGGGGGGAAGGGTTGATGGTGAGTCCTAGTGGAGATGGGGGGAGAATAGGGATCCCGTGGAGTTACGAAGGTAGGTTTTAGATGTTAATCAAGTGTAATAATTGAACTTATTAAACCTTCATCGAATTTAAACTTTTTTACTTAATGTTAGGTTTATTTTAAGTTTTACGAGTAATCATTTAGCGTTTTTTTCATGTTTTTTTTATTTATTTAGCTTTAGCTTTGGCCCGGGGTGTGAGATGAAGGCTAATCCTTCAATCATCGTTGTGACTTAGTTTTTGAGTTATGCTAATTTTTTTTTTCATTCAAAACATTTTTATTTTATCCCTGCATTGACTTCATTCGAGTTTCAGTTGTCATCCCAGCCACAGGTACAATATTATCTGCTCATTTCATTACGTGATAATAAATAACTTTAAGATGAAATATTTACTTTTTACTTTAGATTTTTTATTTTTATTGGTAAATAACTACGTTAAGCGTTTATATGTAACTGATTTTATTCAAGAGGATGTGTTTATTTTATTTTCAGCTGGAAAGATCCTTTTGATTTAGTGATAAAGTATTAATGAAAAAATTAGTAATTTACTTTTCAATAATATTTGGTTGATATTTACAAAGAAATATATAATTTAGCGTTCAGGAAGGAAATATAATTTTATCTTGCTCGGGGAATAAGCCTACAAACTATACTCTGTTGTTGTTGTTTGGTGGGTGAAGGTGGGGGGGAGGGAAGGTTTAGGAAATGTCTATAGCAGAGCCTGAAAAGGTCTGAAAAAGGTGTTTCGCGTTGACTTGATGCAGAATAAGTAAATCTAGTATTTCTTTTCATTCAGTAAAAATAACGTGTGGTATCTAGGTTGTCTTTCTACTAAGCTTTCGGTGTTTTTTCTTCTGACTGCATGTAAATCAGTAACCTTTAGTTTTTTTTATTTTTATGGAAAGGCTCAGGTGTGACTTATTCAGTTATAGCAAGATCTGATAGGTTGGTGACATTTGACTATATCAGCAAAAGATTCCGCATCGGTTTATCTTCAGGGGTCAATGTTTAACAATTTTTTTGCTTTGTATGTGTTTGTGTTTGTGAAAGCGTTTGTTCGGGGTATGTCTGTGCTTAAGTTGTCTTTTGTGTTTCAGCAAGAAGCAATTCGTGTTTGTTGTACCGTCTTTATATATATATATATATAATATATATATATATATATATATAGATATCTATATATATATATATATATATATATATATATATATATATATATATATATGTATGTAAGTTTTTGTCTTAATTTTTTATGTCATTTGTTTTTATCCGTTGATCCATAAACTTTCCAGTAATAAATGTATATAAAAATTCATTAATACATTTGTTTCTTTTTGAACTGGCGTCGCAGTTACTATGGTTTTGACGGCGGTATTTTCTTTATCGAATCAATAATTGTATTTTATGCAATTTTTTTACCATTTTGAATATCAATCTCTACCCCCCCCCCCCCACTACTTTGACTTTTGATGTTGTGTAAGCTAATCCTTATTTGTTCATTTATTTTCTCTGTGCTGTGTGTAAGTATATTTACGTTTAATAAACACAGCTTTTTGTATTTACATTCAGTCCTATATATTTTAGTCAGTATTGTCTGATATTAATTACCTCCTACACCCCTGTGCATATATTATATGTATGTATGTATGTATTAACATATATTTGTGTTTATGTTTGTAAGAGTATGTGTTGTACTTCTAATATTTTTTATACATATAGTATATGTTCGTATTTATGTGTGTATGTATGTATGTATGTAAGTGAGAGTATGTGTTGTGTTTTGAGTCCTTTTGAAATGCATGTATGTAGGTCTACATGTATGTAAATATGTATGTATATGAATTTGCATACGGTATGTGCATATGTTTGTTAGGTTATATGTGCTTCACTCCAAATTATTTTGATTACATTATCATAAGACTTTATTGAGAGCAAACATCAGAAATCGAATTCCCTGCAACGGCCAAAAAAAAAAAAAAAAAAAAAAAAAAAAAAAAAAAAAAAAAAAAAAAAAATAAAAAAAAAAAAAAAAAAAAAAAAAAAACGTTTCAGTACAAACCTGGTCCCTCAAATTCCTCAGGCCCCTGTGGTTCCTGTTCCTGTTGCCGTTGTTGCCGTTATTCTGGCCGCGACGGGCACAGCGATTGCCAATTTCAATTATGGCCCCCCCAATGTGGGGCTCCCCGGACCAGTCGGTCCCGCAGTTCCTGTCGCCTATGTGAGTAATTACACTAATGACATTTGGCCATGCAAATGCCCACACCCGCACCCCTCTCTGGCTTATTTTCTCTCTCTCTCTCTCTCTCTCTCTCTCTCTCTCTCTCTCTCTCTCTCTGTTTGTTTATACTGTGCTGAACTCTTTTTGCCTTTGTGCGCTCATTGTCCAAACCATGACTTTTGAATGGAAATGGGAAATGGTATCTCTCTCTGTCTCTCTCTCTCTCTCTCTCTCTCTCTCAAAAGTATCCTTTTTTGAATTAATGCATTAATTAGACGATTATCATATAAGCTCCACTTCTGACTAAAAAGTGAGAAAAAATAATATTATTTGCAAAAAAAAAAAAAAAAAACAAGCAATTGAATAGTGAAATAAGTGAATTAATAAATAAACAAATAAAAATTGCCATTTGCGCATATCCTTTCCCCGCCGAAGCCTCCGATGCCATACAACTTCGGATACGGCGTGGCGGATTCTTACACCGGCAACGACTTCGGCCACAGCGAGGCCTCCGACGGGAACGCCGTGAAGGGCACATACTACGTCCTCCTCCCCGACGGCAGGAAGCAGGTCGTCACTTACAAGGCGGATTACAGCGGGCTACAACGCAGAGGTGAATACAGTATTTCATATATACGTATATATATATATATATATATATATATATATATACGTATATATATATATATATATATATATATATATATATATATATATATATATATATATATATATATAATATGGGTAGCATATTTTTTGAGGCTGGTATATTGGCAAAATAAAGTAACTCCAAGTTCGTATTTTGATGTTTGTATATGAATAGATGTTTCATGAATTGGCTGCTAAAGAGTCACTATATGTTGTGTTAGGATGAATATTCTGGTATTGATATTTTTTCAACGCCAAGTTAAATGCGTCATGTTTATATGTATGTGTATATAATAATATATTATACTATATAGTATATATATATATATATATATATATAGTATATATATATATATATATATAATGTAATATGAATTTTTATATATAATATATTGTATATATATGTATATGAATTTATATATATATATATATATATATACTATATATATATATATATATATATATATAGTATAAATGTATATATAAATGTATACATATATATACATATATACATACATACATACTTGCTTACATTTATATACCTTTAAGAACTACCAGGTATATGTATAATGTAAATAATTTTACGACTTTCTCCGTCTCACTACAGGTGGCCTATGAGGGAACAGCCAGCTACCCGGTGGCTGTCGGCCCAGGTCCTCTTGGACCTGTGGGTCCCAAACCAGGTTATGGCAAATAGGAATAAAGAGAAAATAACGCTATAGATACAGGGTCATTTTAGTCACTTCTTTCTCCCATAGATTTCCAGGTTTTTTTATGTAAAAGAAAAAAAATGAGTATTTTATTCCAAATTTTATATGTAGAAGTAAAAATATGTATTTTATCTAGATTTTAAATGTAGAAGAGAAAAAATTGTATTTTATATTAATAGAAAAAAATGTACATTTAGATTTCCAGTTTCTATATGTGAAAGACAAATTGTATATTTAGATATCAAATTTTATATGTAAAAAATATTTATATTTAGATTTCCAACTTTTATATGTGAAACAAAAGAAGTGTATTTAGATTTCCAAAGTGTATACTTACATTTCCAACTTTTATATGTAAAAGGAAAAAATTTATATTTAGATATTTTTAGGCAGTTTCTTAGGTATCATTTCAGAATCTGGAAATCTCTGTGATCTTCTGTAATCCCATAGCAGCGTTCTTCTTGTATAACGAAAGAGGTTGATTTGTGAATACCTCTGGCAGCCATTTTTATACCTCTCAGCTCTTACGTGTTTGTGTTTATGAATGAATGTGTCAATGGATTTCAAGTTTCAATGCAGCTGGTATGTTGCAGAATCGTGTCTTAAATTTTTTTTTTTTTTTTTTATCTATGACTGCTTACATGGAAGAAAGAATAGTATTTTAAAGTGGTGTGTATTTTGTCATTCCTTCAGATGACAGATAAATCTGTGTTCATAATCATAAGCTTCTATGTGTTAGTATATCTTTGGAATAGTCATTTTTGTATTCAGATATGTTTGCTGGTATCTTTGGTAAAGGTATATTTTTGTATTAAGATATGCTTGCGTGTATCTTTGGAAAAGGTATTTTTGTATGAAGATATGCGTCACTGCTTCAGTGGAAAAGGGTATTTTTGTGTTTAGATATGTGTTACTGATGTGTGGAAAAAGATATGTGTTGTAACTGTATCTTTGTAATAAGTAATTACGTATAAAGATATTGCCTTTCTTGCATGAGAATCAAGCGATGATATTGGTATACTGTATAAAGATATTGCCTTTCTTGCATGAGAATCAAGCGATGATATTGGTATACTGTGTATTGTAATTTGAAAAATGTCCTTAATTGTCTATTGATTGTACCGTTCTGATAAATCCATGATGCTTTAAATTTAGTGTTTTGTGAAGTTCAGTCAAAGTTTTCCCCATATGTTTGGAATTTTCAGAGCCGTGGGTGTCTTGTGTATACTATGTATCATGCGTTATGGAATGTTTTTATGCATGCGCACTGAATCGCGGTCAGCTGTATCAGTGATATACTCCTGCTACGTGTCTTAGGTTAAACTCTGAGGATATACCGTCAATAAATCATATCTAGTCTTCTGCATAATGTTTTTTATTTTCCTTTTCCTGTGATTTTTTTTTTCTTTTCTTTTTTTTTTGAGGAAAAAACTGGGCATTTTATCTCATGACAAACTTTATTGTCACTAATTCATGGTGTATTTTATCTTTTTACGTTTTATTTCCTTTTCCCTCTGATCATGGTTTTCATGAGGGAGAGAAACTTAGGAATTTTAACTCAGAACAGATTTCCCTGTTACTAATTCATGATGTTTTATTAATTCTTTTCTTCGTTTCTCAACATTTTTTCATTATGTTCTTAGTTATTCACTAATATTTTTGACAAAGCTTCTGTGCGGAGAGACACTGAGAATTTTATCTTATGACAAACACAGAAAATATATTTTCATTATGAATAATTCAGGATGTATTATATTCCTGATTTTAATTTCACTGGTGGTATTTCTTAAAGATTTTCTTTTCTATTGTCTTCAAAGTTACTCAGATTTTTTTAATTTCATTTGGTTTTCCTTTTTAGCGATTTATTTCTAAGATTTAAGATTTTCAGTATTGTGTAAAAGAGTTGAATATTTTCGTTAAGGCTTTATATACCGAAATTATATATATATATATATATATATATATATATATATATACTATATATATATCTATATATATATATATATTTGATCTTCAAGTGTGCCTTACGACCTTCGTATTCATGAAAGATTGTCAAACAAAAACAAAAAAAAAATACTTTTTTCGTTTTTAGTGGGAACTCATGGTCAACGTCTGTAATAATAATAATAATAATGATAATAATAATAATAATAATAATAATAATAATAAAATAATAATAATAATAATAATAATAATAATCAGCTACCTTTCAGTAAGAAGTGGTACGAGCACCAACCTGAGGGAGTGATAGAAAACGATCAGGCAAAAATCTTCTGGGACTATGGTATCAGAACAGACCAGACGTGACGTTGATTGACAAATCAAGAAGAAAGTAATCACTCATTGATGTCGCAATACCATGGGACACCAGAGTTGAAGAGAAAGAGAGGGAAAAAATGGATAAGTATCAAGATCTGAAAATAGAAATAGGAAGGATATGGGATATGCCAGTGGAAATTGTACCTATAATCATAGGAGCACTAGGCACGATCCCAAGATCCCTGAAAAGGAATCTAGAAAAACTAGAGGCTGAAGTAGCTCCAGGACTCATGCAGAGGAGTGTGATCTTAGAAACGGCGCACATAGTAAGAAAAGTGATGGACTCCTAAGGAGGCAGAATGCAACCCGGAACCCCACACTATAAATACCACCCAGTCGAATTGGAGGACTGTGATAGAGCAAAAAAAAAAAAAAAAAAAAAAAAAAAAACATGACCTGTCGGTTCCACAAAAATAACACTCATCTTGGTTTCCAAGGTGAGGTTCAATGTACATCAAACTTATTTTAGAACGAAAAAAAAGTTGATGTGATCGAGAAACTCAATTTAGTTTTCACAGATTTGAGAGCGAGGACCTTTGATTGCAGAAGTTTATAGCACGTTTTATAGATACTGCCTGTATCAAGTCAGTTTAAACCATACCTTGAACTACGCGGGACTGCATGATTACGTTTAGACGTTTCAGAGAGAGAGAGAGAGAGAGAGAGAGAGAGAGAGAGAGAGTGTCCTTGTCATATGACACGAGAATTCTAAATTTCTTTAAATCACTACTTAACAAAATTCTTCAAAACTGTGAGAGAGAGAGAGAGAGAGAGAGAGAGAGAGAGAGAGAGAGAGAGAGAGAGAGAGATTGTCGTTATCATATTAAACGAAAATTTAGATCTAGTTAAATCGTTACTTAAAATTCTTCAAAACTGAAAGAGAGAGAGAGAGAGAGAGAGAGAGAGAGAGAGAGAGAGAGAGAGAGAGAGAGATTGATTGTCGTTATCATATCAAACGAGAATTCAGATTCCGTTAAATCGTTACTTAAAATTTTTCAAAACTAAGAGAGAGAGAGAGAGAGAGAGAGAGAGAGAGAGAGAGAGAGAGAGAGATTTTCATCATCAAAGAAACAGATACGCGGAATTTATTTAGCTTTCTGGAAGCGCGACCTACAAGCTGGTGCAATATCCATTTTCCATTTATTTTTTATTCATCAAGTTTTTTTTTTTTTTTTTTTTTTTTACGTGTCATCGGCTCTTCCCCAGTGGGCAGCTGCGCTCAGCCCGCGAGCTAGCCAGCCCAGTGCCACATAGAGTGCCACCCAGAGTACCACCCACAGTGTGCCATCACCCTATTACCTTTAATCCTGTTGGGTGTCATAAATCCTGTGGGCGAATGGCATCCTCATTTCTCAGGGCCCCATTCCAGGTGAAGAATGGGTTTACTTACCATTCATAACAGTCGGTGATGTTTACCTCTCTCTCTCTCTCCTCTCTCTCTCTCTCTCTCTCTCTCTGTTTTGTTTAGTAATGACTTGATGAGATGTAGAATTTCGATTTATGTGGTAAGGATGGCCTCTCTCTCTCTCTCTCTCTCTCTCTCTCTCTCTCTCTCTCTCTCTCTCTCTCTCAGAATTTTTTGACCATGAATTAATAAGGCTAAAACGTGGCAAACACAATCATACATAGGCGTTCTCTCTCTCTCTCTCTCTCTCTCTCTCTCTCTCTCTCTCTCTTTCTCTCTCAGATGAGTTCCCTTATAGTGATAATTTTAGAATATTTTGCAGTTTCTACCCCAGAAAAATCTTTCTTTAATAATATAAATTTGCCAATATTAATTAGTTTTTAAAACTGTTCATTCATTGATTCTGGAAACAACACTATTCCATTTTTTAATTAAGAATATTGATATTACTATTAGAGTATTCTTTATCAAATCTTTTTTTTATTTCAACAATTCTTAGCTTTGCTGCCTGTCATTCATAATTGACAGCTTGTGACACGTCTGACAGGCCTCACTGGAGGCTGTCAAAATTGATCGCTAAGGTGTGTTGCAAGTGACTTTTCAGGAACCAGTGTCTCTGTTTTGAATAACTTAAATGCTAACCAGATCTAGCATTGCCTAATATCCCTAAGGTGATAGGAGATGAGAGGAAGAGATAGAAAGAGAGAGAGGGTGGGGGGGGGGGGGGGGGAGAGCTGTCTTTTATGAGAGCAAGTTAATCTTTAAAAAAAAACTATCAAAGTTTTCATAAGTCAAAACGGTATTGACGAAATCCTCATTGTATGAATTTCGACTCACTTTTTGTAGCTCGAAAAAAAATTCGGATGAGAACTCTCGTCCTTGTTATAAGCTGTAACGTATTACAAAAGGGTTCGTTGTTTCATATATAAACGAACGTCTTTTAAAATTCAAGTTCCGCATTGCCAAAATATTTTGGAAATCAGTCATTAAAAGAAAAATAAATAAATAAGAAATTGATTTTATCAGTAAATCAGTCATTAAAAGAAAAATAAATAAATAAAAAACAAATTGATTTTATCAGTAATTCATCATTAAAATTAAAATAAATAAATAAAAAATTGATTTTATCAGGAAATCAGTCATTAAAAGGAAAGTTTCATATATAAACGAGCGTCTTTTAAAATTCAAGCTCCGCATTGCCAAAATATTTTGGAAATCAGTCATTAAAAGAAAAATAAATAAATAAGAAATTGATTTTATCAGTAAATCAGTCATTAAAAGAAAAATAAATAAATAAAAAACAAATTGATTTTATCAGTAATTCATCATTAAAATTAAAATAAATAAATAAAAAATTGATTTTATCATTAAAAGAAAAATAAATAAATAAAAAAGCAAATTGATTTTATCAGGAAATCAATTATTAAAAGAAAAATGAATTAAAAAAACAAATTGAATTTATCAGGAAATTAGTTGTTAAAAGAAAAATAAATAAATAAAAAAATTGATTTGATCAGGAAATCAATAATTAAAAGAAAAATAAATAAATAAATTGTTTATTAGACCATAATTAGGAATTTTGTTGCTAAAAGTTGTCTGTTTGGGTATATTATTGTTGGGAAAGACTTCATTTAATTATTAGGTAATTCGTTTTGTATCAAATCAGTATGCTTAGGTATAATCTCAAGAACATAATATATTTGATAATAGAAAGTGTTTTCACGCGACTTAATTGCGAGACATGTGAGACGTAGGTTAAAAAGATATGTTAGATATAGGTAAAAAAAGATATGTGAGAGATAGGAGCAAAAGATATGTGAGACATAGGTAAAAAAAGACATGTGAGACATAGGTAAAAGAGATATATGATACATAGGTAAAAAAGATATGTTAGACATAGGGAAAAAAAGACGTGAGACATAGGTAAAAAAAGACATGTGAGATATAGTTAAAAAAAGACATGTGAGAGATAGGTGAAAAAGACATGTGAGGCATGGGTAAAAGAGTTATATGATACATAGGTAAAAAAAGATATGTGAGACATGGGTAAGAAAAGATATGTGAGACATAGGTAAAAGAGATACGTATATGATACATAGGTAAAAAAGACATGTGAGATATATGTAAAAAAGACAAGTGAGACATAGGTAAAAAAGACATGTGAGACATAAGTAAAAACAGCCATATGAGACATAGGTGAAAAAGATATGTGAGACATAGGTAAAAAAGACATGTGAGACGTAGGTAAAAAAAGACATGTGAGGCATAGGTAAAAAGATATGTGAGGCATAGGTAAAAAAAGACATGTGAGACATGGGTAAAAGAGATATATGATACATAGGTAAAAAATACATGTGAGACATAGGTTAAAAAAGACATGTGAGACATGGGTAAAAGAGATATATGATGCATAGGTAAAAAATACATGTGAGACATAGGTTAAAAAAGACATGTGAGACATAGGTACAAAGAAATTGACAGTGATTGACTTCTTTGTTCACCTGACGTGACATCAAGGGAGAGGAATTCTGACAATGCATTATATTTCCAAATGAATAAGTGTACACAACAACTTCACCAAAAAGCCTGTAATATTTAATAACTCTCTGACAGATAATCTTTTCAAACAAGTAACGCATGATGATCTAACCCAACCAGCGAATGAGCTAATTACATATTGATAAGTTGATGTCATTCTTTGTGAAGACTGACAGTCAGGATAAACTTTTGTTTTTGTAATAACAGAGCAATTGCTGTGAAGCATTGTCAGTGGAAAATTTGACGTTATTAGACGTAATAATTGGATCTTCTTTTTTTTCCTGCAATAACATCATTGCTCTAATACGTTACCACCAGATCTGATCACACACTTTGACATGATGAGGTTGTTACCTTTGCAATTAGGAACACCTGTGTGTGTCTGGGATGTCTTCGTGAATGGTGAAAGAAAATTAATTTTGATAGAACAAAATTTTATTTTACGCCAAATTAACACTGTCTTTCCCCTTAGTTCATAAAAGTGTGTATGTCCTTAACATGTTATGAGGGCAAGGACGTGTTTTCAGAGTATTCAAGGTTATCATTATGTTATTATCATTAATATTACGCTTGTTGTATCATCTTTCATCTGATATAAGCAAGGCATCATATTATTAATTGATTTCGTTCGGAATTGCTTGCAAGCTACAGTGAACCACTGCCTTCTTTTCATTTATATATGATAATGTTAAATTTTATATAATTTTATTAGTAATAAGGCAGAAGATAGTTTTATTGCAATGTACGTTTGCCAGGCTGCAGACTTTATAATACATAGATTTCCTTTCAATTATTATTATTATTTTTTTTTGGTGGGGGGATGGGGGGCGGCGGCCGCTATCACAGTCCTCCAATTCGACTGGGTGGTATTTATAGTGTGGGGTTCCGGGTTGCATCCTGCCTCTTAGGAGTCCATCACTTTTCTTACTATGTGCCCCGTATGATTATTATTATTATTATTACTATTTCGGAAGGAGACCCTCTCCAGTGGCGAGTCCGTCTCCTTTTATCGTGGTGTTGCGAGCTCTTGAGTACGATCAGAGCACCTCTCCGGCAGGTCGGGTTTTCATTGGTTCCGGGAAGGTGACTCATACGGCGGGCGTTGACGAGTCTTGCAGACCTTCTCAGGTGGGGGGTATCACCGGGAGCCTCTTGATTGGCTTCTACCTGAGTGACGTCACCCCTGGTATTATTCTCATGTCCGGTGTTCGTTTCATACGCGCTGGTACTTTCGTTGGGGGGGAGGGGTGTGGTCCTCCTCACATACGTCGGAATCAGGAACGCTTCTTGGGTGGTATTAAGGGGAGGTTTTTCCTCGAGGATGAGCAGCGCTTCTAGGAGACGCAGACGTCGTGGGTCAGGTGCTCTCCCGATGATCTTAATATTCCTGACGATGTCGTCTCTCGTGATGTTTCTGTGGTGTACTACAAGGGCGTGCTGCCTAATGGCGCCCTCCTGGGCGTGGCAGGAAATCCTTTTTGACAGGCGCATCGTCGTCATGCCGATGTAAATCCCAGGGCATCCTTGGGCGGGGCATACGTATCGGTAGACGACGTTGGACTGCTTCAGGGGGTCTCCTACCGGCGGGGAGGGGTTGTTCTTCATCAGGAGGTCCTTCGTATGCCGATTCTTGTAGTAAATAATGAGGGACACTCTCTTTCCTTCCTCCATGGGGCGGACGTGTTCCTCTATTATTTTCTTCATGGCTGCTTCTTCCTCCTTGTATTGGTGGTGCATGAAGGCTTTATAGAAAAGTTTGAAATCCTCCGTGGGCGGAATGTTCCTTCTCTCTTCCTCCGTCATGTACCACTTGTCAAGGGCGGCTCGAGTTTCTCGGTTTACGAGTTTATTCGAGTACCCATTGTTAATTAGCATCTGGGATGCTCGGTTGAGTTCGAGGTGTGTGTCCTGCCACGTCGAACAGTGCGAGAGGGCCCTCCTGACGAAGGCCCTGACAGTGGTGGTCTTGAACCGCGCAGGACACTCGCTATCACCATTCAGACAAAGACCGAGGTTCGTAGCTTTGGTGTAAACTGTAGTCGCCAACTTCTGATTCGTCTTCGTGACAAGGACGTCGAGGAAAGATAGAAGATAGAGAAGACTCTTTACAAGATTAATAGTGCTGAAGCAGCAGTCATTTTTAACAAAATATTATTATTATTATTATTCAGAAGATGGACCGTATTTATATGGAACAAGCCCACCAAAGGGGCCACTGACTCGAAGTTCGTGTTTCCAAAGGATATGGTGTTCATTACGAAATAAGAGAAGGTAAAGTGAAATACAGGAAGGCGAGAAGTCGCGTATGAAAAAGAAAAAATATATTAATAAATTTGTAAATATTATGATTCCTTTTCATGATAAATTAGTGACAATGTATTTTATTATATAACGCTTTTGCATTCTTGTATTCTAAGATTGTTGACAGCCAGAGACCATTGTCTGTTTTTTTTAATTGTATTCGTAGTTACAAAGATTTTCGACGAGGAACTGAGAATATCATCTCATAATAAAATTGATATAATATTTTATTGTAAATAATTCACGATATAATTTATTCCTCATTTTCATTTCCTGGTGGTATTTCTGAAAAATGTTGTTTTCATAGTATTTATATAAAAGGAAACGTCTGCATGATGAAACCAAAGTATAATTTTCTGGTATTCTTATCCATGAATATCTACGATAGGTATCGAAAATACTGTAGTGTACGATGTCGAAATTACCGTACGTTTTCTTTTCGTAGAAAACGTATTCGTAATATTTTCGTTGCAAAGAAGAAAACGGAAATACAATACTATGCAAGATAATGGATATAACTGATGCATTTTCTCGCGATAAAGTTCTTGCAATATAGTTTGATAAAAGGATGCTTGTAGGAATTTCCACGTTACCAGCCTCGCAGTTCATGTTATGATGCGTTGTAAGATTAATATCTAACTATGAATTCAAAACATCAGGAATACAATGAATGATTTATGTTTGCAGTGCAGTGTTCGTGTTGGTCGGAAATCAATTTGAAAGTTGCGCTTGGAACTCTCAGTTAATTAGTAATATTATAAATCCCCTAAGGCATTTAAGCAAACATTAGAAGTGTATACGAAGCCCTTCCAAGTGCCAACCACTTTAAATGGCACTTACTGTTTTTTTTTTTTTTTTTTTTTTTTTTTTTTTTTTTTTTAAACTGACTGAAGGTCTTGTATTTCTAATTATAAAAGGCATTTAGGTAGTGCCTAAACTAGGAGGCACTGATCAAACTGACATTTGGCATTAAAAATAAAAAGATAAAAAAAATAGGCCTTCGTACTTCATTTCAGTAACGAAAATGCTAGGTTTTTTTTTTCCTTTAGTAGCTCTGTCCTTCCCTCTCTCCTTCCCAATCATGTGGGTGACTGCTTCTGTTCATTGTTTTTTTTTTTCTTTGCGAGGGGTGGTTAGTTCTTGGAAGACCTGCAAGGAAAAATTTGAATTTGTGATACCTAACGAAGACCATAACACAAGGGAATGACCATTTCCAAATAATAAATAATTGTAAACATTTTGTCAGAATTAAGACAAAAAATACATGAATTTTAAAGATACATAAAAACGGCACAATGTATGTACGCATGTATGTTTGCGTGTTGATAACAAAGTTTTATACGCATTTACACGCACATGAATACACAAAGAATCATAAACAACCATTTGTATATTTAAAACATGCATACTCTTGTGTGAAGCAATAAAAAAAAATGCTAAGTTTTAGACAAATAAGTTTGGACTGGTTTCAGTTCCAAGGATGAGTAAAGCCTCATCTGTTTCTTGGAAGGACTGAAGGGCATTTAGCCTTGCTTAATACCTGGAAGCGTTTACAGATAATGTGTTTGCATCATTATTTCCTGTTCAGTTATGAAATACAATTGTGGAGCTGGGAAATAGAACGTTTAAACATTTAAAACAGTCTTCTCTTAAAATCCAGGTTATTGTTGTTTTATAGAGAATGCTGTCTTGTTATGGACCCACATAATATATGTCTTGGGATCGAAACAAATTGTTAGGAAATTATGATAATCGATAATCGGAGGACTATTCGTGCTCCGTTTTATAATGAGAGATAATTGATAATCAGGTGATTATTCCTCCTCCGTTTTGTAATGAAAGCCGAGGTTATAAACGTTTTATTTTCTGGAAAAAAGGTAACTAATATGGCTGATACTTAGTGTTGTAGCTAAATAGTT
Organism: Macrobrachium nipponense; assembly: GCF_015104395.2. Classification (NCBI taxonomy): domain Eukaryota; kingdom Metazoa; phylum Arthropoda; class Malacostraca; order Decapoda; family Palaemonidae; genus Macrobrachium; species Macrobrachium nipponense. Next base: position 56,915,490 of record NC_087213.1, on the reverse strand, counting down.
TTCCTTGATGGGCCCAAAAATGGACTGACTGGATTCCAGCTTCTTCTGGATTGAAAGCCGAGAATACAAACGTTTTTTAGTTAAAAGATTTTCCATAGTGGACCCAAAAAGGACTGGAATGAAAGCTGTGAATATAGAAAATTTTTAGTTAAAAGATTTTCTGTGATGGACCCTAAAATGGGCTGTCTGGATTCCAGCTTCGTCTGGAATGAAAGACAACAATATAAACGTTTTTTAGCCATGAGATTTTCTGGAATGGACCCTAAAATTGACTGCCTGGATTCCAGTTTCATCTGGATTGAAGGCCGAGAATAAGAAAATTTTTTAGCTCAAAGATTTTCCATAATGGACCTTAAATTGACTGCCTGGATTCCAGCTTCGTCTGGAATGAAAGAGGAGAATATAAACGTTTTTTAGCTAAGAGATTTTCTGGAATGGATAAAAAAATGGACTGCTTGGATTCCAGCTTCGTCTGGAATGAAAGCCGAGAAAATAAACGTTTTTTAGCCAAGAGATTTTCTGGAATGGACCCTAAAATGGACTGCCTAGATTCCAGCTTCATCCGGATTGAAATCCGAGAATATAAACGTTTTTTATGTTAGGGAAAAAAACAAAACAAAAACAGATACCTATTGTAGTTGAAAATTTCATGTAAGTAATTTTCTTCAAAGGACCCTAAAATATACTGTCTGGATTCCAGCATCGCCTGGATCCAGACGAATCTGGAAAACAAGGCGAAATGAAGACAGTGGGAGAGAGAGAGAGAGGGAGGAAACCGAAAATGTTCCCTTCCCAATCATTATGAGACCGAATTCTGCAGGGAGCCGATAAATTAGAGGCCCAGTCGCAATTTACAGCAATTGCAAGATTCGAATTGATTCAATGAAGTCTCCGATACTCTCCGATACACTGCGGGAATGGCACACGCTCTCTCTCTCTCTCTCTCTCTCTCTCTTTCTCTCTCTCTCTCGTTGCCAGGTTTTGGATTTGCTTAATGCTG
>NC_087213.1:56906990-56911990 GCF_015104395.2 Macrobrachium nipponense | reverse complement strand
CAAAAGAATACGCCAATCTTGAGTGGATTGATTGGAATTAATTGAATATTAAGGCATCCAAATTCATGTTCAACTATTTGTTTAATTTTGGTTGCAAAGTTGTTGTCCGAAATAAACGGGATTGTGGCAAATATATTTTTCTTTGGGACATTATAAGAGGGTGTTGAATCAGAGAAGTGTTGTGACAACAGCCTGTTAATTACTTTAAAAACCACGTTTTTTGGATAAGAATTCTGTGAAAAAAAAATTGATTAAAAACAAAATCTCATTATGAAAAAGAGACCAACTAGAAGAATATCGAAGAGCCCTATAAACTAGGGTATATATGGAATTTAGTTTAAAATTCTTAAAGCATGAGCTATAGAAGTTATTAGCAAGTCCAGTGTATGTCTTTTTTCGATACACAGATGTTGTAAAATCACCATTATCTCTGCTTACATTAATATCCAGAAAGGGTAGACAATTGTCGTTTTCTTTTTCCATGGTAAACTTTATATTTTGAAGTTGATTATTGATATGTTTCAAAAATATCTCACTTTGCCAAGGCTCCTTGAATAATATAAAAGTCTCATCAACATATCGTCTATAATAGACAGGTTTACATATATGTGGACAATGTTAGTTAAAAAAGTTTTCTTCTAAAAAGACATAAAAATATTGGCGAACACAGGCCCCAATGGGGAGCCCATGGCAACTCCATCGACCTGCGAAAATAGTTGACCATTAAAAACAAACATTGAGTCTTGCACAGCAAGCTCAAGAAAGGTCTTAATTCAGAGGCACATTTGTGAAAAGAGATTCTACATCGAAGCTTGTCATGTGTAGATCACCATCTTGTAAGACTATTTCTTTCTGGAACTCATATCCATTTTTAAGTGAAAATTCGTTGTAAGCAAATTCACTGAGTAGTGAGACAAGGTATTTAGATATTGCATAAGAAGGGCTGTTATAGGCTGCCATAATGGGTCTAATAGGGACTCCTTCCTTATGTACCTTAGGGAGTCCATATAATATACTAAAAGAAGAACCTGTCACAAATAGTTTCTGGTACGTAATTTCATCTAAAAATACCTTCATTTTTCAATTTCTCAAAAATCTATTAATTTTGTCTTCTCTTTTGTAAATGTCCAAAACATTTGGTTCACCATGCGATCGAAATTTAGTGTTATCAGCAAGAATGTTATTAACCTTATCAATATAATCTTGTTTATTTAGTAGTACCACACCTTTTCCTTTGTCTGGTTTACAAATAACTAAACCAAGCAAAAGTTTATCGAAAGTACTCATACGATTGTTTGCCAACTACGAGAACAATTATTTCAATATTTATCCATTATTGACCGTTTTCTGTACCAGAAACTTTTTTGTAATTTTGTAAATAATTTTGTCTCCTCTGTACAATTACGACATCAAAAGAAACTAAAAGCCTTAGTGTTTGTTACTCCCAACCAATTTTTAATCACAGGAATTACTGTATTTTTTAATTTCTCTAACTATGTTCTCTCTAAAAGAGAAGAGTTCTTGCTCTCGTTTGGCTTGGATTTTTGTTTGCCATCCTACAGACCTAAGTATGCAGACTTCTATTTTCCTTTCAAAATGCTTTTTCAGAGACTCAAGGGTTTAAATTTGGTCAATGACTTAAGTGGTTTACAACAAAAGTTATCGTTTCTTTTACATAAGACATACAAAAAGTATCTTGGACCCCGTTCTTCAGGAAAGAGGATTTGAATATCTTGCAGAAACTAAGTAAACGGGATAGTTTGGTTATTTGTAAACCAGACAAAGGAAAAGGTGTGGTACTACTAAATAAACAAGATTATATTGATAAGGTTAATAACATTCTTGCTGATAACACTAAATTTCGATCGCATGGTGAACCAAATTTTTTGGACATTTACAAAAGAGAAGACAAAATTAATAGATTTTTGAGAAAATTGAAAATTGAAGGTATTTTAGATGAAATTACGTACCAGAAACTATTTGTGACAGGTTCTTCTTTTAGTATATTATTGGACTCCCCTAAGGTACATAGGAAGGAGTCCTATTAGACCCATTATGGGCAGCCCTATAACAGCCCTTCTTATGCAATATCTAAATACCTTGTCTCCTACTCAGTGAATTTGCTTACAAGAACGAATTTTCACTTAAAAATGGATATGAGTTCCAGAAAGAAATAGTCTTACAAGATGGTGATCTACACATGACAAGCTTCGATGTAGAATCTCTTTTCACAAATGTGCCTCTGAATGAAACCATCAACATTATTTTAGACAAGATTTTTTATGACGATCACACAGTGTTTCATGGTTTTAATAGACAACTTTTTAAGACCTTTCTTGAGCTTGCTGTGCAAGACTCAATGTTTGTTTTTAATGGTCAACTCTTTTCGCAGGTCGATGGAGTTGCCATGGGCTCCCCATTGGGGCCTGTGTTCGCCAATATTTTTATGACTTTTTTAGAAGAAAACTTTTTAACTAATTGTCCACATATATGTAAACCTGTCTATTATAGACGATATGTTGATGACACTTTTATATTATTCAAGGAGCCTTGGCAAAGTGAGATATTTTTGAAACATATCAATAATCAACATCAAAATATATATACATATATATATACATATATATATATATATAATGTATAATTGTATATTTATGCATATATGTATGTATGTATGTATTATATATATGTGTATGTATGTATGAGAGAGAGAGAGAGAGAGAGAGAGAGAGTGAGAGAGAGAGAGAGAGAGAGAGAGACTAAATTTTAGCCTACACTAATCGTAGCTTTTTTTTTTTTAACCGGAATTATATATATATATATATATATTATATATATATATATATATATATATATATATAATATGTGTGCTTTTATTTATTTTTTTTCGTATCAGCTTGACAGGCAACAAACTTAATAATAATAATAATAATAATAATAATAATAATAATAATAATAATAGATATGATCCAGGAGTTAAATAATAGTTACAGGAGTGGCATGGCGTCCTCACACATATTGGTAATTTCATGGCTGGTGATTCCGAGCAGCCAACTACAGCCAGAAGCGTATACCTTAATATGAGTTGTTTCTTCCTTAGTTTGTTGCTTGCCAGAGGAGAGAAACAACAAAGCCTCGAGATCGGTTTATTTGTTCGTTTGTTTTTGGTTGTTATTTAATCCTGAAGAGAATCTGACCTTTTTTTACAAGTTCTTCGCAAAGTCAGATCGTTGGAACTTGATTCAGGAATGCGATTTTATTTACAAACGTCAGTGGACTTCATGCGGTGCACTGTAGGCATTACTTAAGGCTCTTTGCAGCATGCCTTCGGCCCATAGCTGCGACCACTTTCGTTCCTTTTACTGTACCTCCTTTCATATTCTCTTTCTTCATCTTACTTTCCACCCTCTCCTGACACTCAAGTCATAGTGCAACTGTGAGATTTTCCTCCTGTTACACTTTACAAACCTTTTACTGTCAATTTCCATTTCAGCGCTGAATGACCTCATAGGTCCCAGTGCTTGGCCTTTTGCCTAAATTCTATATTCAACTCAATTTATTTACAAACATGTATACTAGGTCATGTGGCTGCCATTTTGCTGAAGGTTTTTTTTTTTAGCTCCATTTATATATTTCCAAGAAAAGAGTTTAAAGTTATGATTTGAATGATGAATCGAGACGAGGATTTGAAAGCCTAGTTAAAAAAATCTTGTATACTAAAGACCTGTTTCAGGATATTGATTTTTTTTTAAGGAATCATGGGAACACTGGTCTTTCATTATTGTGAAAAATTAAGGTTTAAAAATCTTTCGTGATGAAAGAGTCATTTTCAGACGATTACGAGATTGCAGGATCATTTTAACAAGACTTCATGGCGTCAGTATTTCTAATAATCAGGAAATAGAGTCTGTTAATCATTAAAAAAAGAAAAAATAGTTGTAAATAATTAATGGTTACAGGATGCACCGCCATAGGGCATTAGAAATTTCTCCTGAGTATATCCAGAAAATAACAGCGGAGAAATTAATTTTAATAACCTTGACTTGACATCAGAAGGCTGTTCTTATTACGCCGGAGATCGTACAGAAAGATGAGCTTTTTTGCTTGATAATACACGAAGGAAATATTTCAGTCGCTCGAAAATACCACGAAGGAGTTATTTCCATAATAACCTCCAGAATGCTTTTCGGAAATTGGGAGTTTCTCTCCGGATTCAGATTGAATGAAAACGAGAGATAAAATTCCGCGTAATAACTGCGGCATTTTGGAATGCCCATCCGGGCTAATTACATAACTTTCGTTAAATAACGCTAATTAAACCGACGTGAATTTCATATAGGAACGGCGGCGTTGTCGTCAGTTTATCCTAACGGTCAAATTGGCTTCTCTCTCTCTCTCTCTCTCTCTCTCTCTCTCTCTCTCTCTCTCTCTCTCTCTCTCTCCTTGTATCGGGTTTTGTCGCGAATGATTTTTCTGAATAAATAAAAAAAAAAAAATTGGAATGCTCTCTCTCTCTCTCTCTCTCTCTCTCTCTCTCTCTCTCTCTCTCTCTCTCTCTCTTTTTACCTTCTACTAGAACTTAGGACACAGCAAAGCGGTAGATCACGGGGCGCGTGTTGGCTTGGTTTATGGTTATATCCCGGTTTGCCGTCCACCGGTCAACCCAGATGTCATTGGATATAAGCGTCATATATATATATATATATGACAGACACACACACACACACACACACACACATATATATATATATATATATATATATATATATATATATATATGTGTGTGTGTGTGTGTGTGTGTGTGTGTGTATATTTATATATATATATATATTTATATATATATATATATATATATATATATATATGTATATATATATATATATATATATATATATATATATCTATATATATATATATATACATATACTATATATATATATATATATATATATATATATATATATATATATATAATATACCACACACACACACACACACAC
>NC_087213.1:56896990-56901990 GCF_015104395.2 Macrobrachium nipponense | reverse complement strand
TTTCTCCTGGGTCTTGAACATCTCCTTCAACTTGTTTTATCATAAATTTCTATTCTGTTTTTTTATCCTCTTTTGAAAACTTTTTTTTTTATTTATGCAAGTGTTTTGTCACGCCCCAGAATTTTTAGTTCACTCTTAAACTTCTATTTTTTTTTTTTTTTTTTTTTTTTTTTTTAACTTTTTCTCACTTCTCTTTTTTTCACTTTGATTCGCGAATTTTATTTTCAGTTTGTTCGTTCGCTCAGAGATTTTCTTTTCACCCTTTTTTCTACTCTTTTTCAATCCATTTTTTTTTATTTTATTTTCCTGTTATTGAAACATTTCCTTTTATTCATGTGTTCTCCCCTTTTTTTTTATCAAGGTTCATTTAGTTTATTTTTTATTTGTTTATTTATTTATTTATTTATTTATTTTATTTATTTATTTATTTATTTATTTATTTATTTATTTATTTATTTATTTATTTTTGGTGATGCAGACCACCAACCAAGGTAGCTGGATCAGATTTGATATTTAGGAGAACTGGGTCTTACTCATTGGCCCACAATAAATTTTCTATTTTGCGTCAAGTCCACCTACCTTTTTATTTTATTTTTTTTTATATTTTAAACATTTATTCTTTCGGTAATTTTTTTATTTATTCACTGGCTTAATTTTTAGTTCCCTTTCAGTTATTTTACTAATTTTTTTTACGTCCTACTTTTCTCATCTTGGTCTTGAGATTATTATTAATAATTAATTAATATATTTATTTATTTATTTATTTATTTATTGTTATTACAGGAACATGATAACCGTTTTTGCTGAAATGTTAAAACAATTAAAAGGTTAGTAGACACCAACCTGTAGCTAAGTAAACCGTTTAGATCACGACTCGCGCGTCCAGAACAAATAAATGATACAAGAAAACGAACAACAGACAGTAAAAAAAATTCTGGAAAGTAATTTCCAGTCTAACCAGTTTTACGTGATGTTACCTTTTACGTAAGAGCCCGTGCTTACGCCAGACCAGCTTAGTCTCACAACAAAGATTGTGTCTACCAGACGGTGAAATCCGATCTGTATTTCAGAATGGGAGCTTTACGGAATCTCTGCATAATACGATCTCTCTCTCTCTCTCTCTCTCTCTCTCTCTCTCTCTCCCCGTAGGACAATAAAACTATTGTTATAGAAAATGAATGTGACGGCACTAGTATTCCAGCAGCTTTCCAGAATACAGCCCTCCTACGTCTTCGCAAAAGACCAGTCTCGGAAACCATTCTGCTAAACACCAGTTTCCAGCACAATTCCAGAAACCAACCTCTCAGAGCATTTCCTGAACACCTGTCTCCCAACTCATTTCCAGAACATGTCTCTCAGATTATTTCCAGAATATGTCCCCCAGGTCATTTCCAGAAGCTAATTACTTAGAGCATTTCCTGAACACCTGTCTCCCAACTCATTTCCAGAACATGTCTCTCAGTTCATTTCCAGAAACCGGTCTCTCATACTCCTTTCCAGAACATGTCTCTCATTTCATTTCCAGAAACCGGTCTCTCATACTCCTTTCCAGAACATGTCTCTCATTTCATTTCCAGAAACCGGTCTCTCATACTCCTTTCCAGAACATGTCTCTCATTTCATTTCCAGAAACCAGTCTCTCATACTCCTTTCCAGAACATGTCTCTCAGTTCATTTCCAGAAACCGGTCTCTCATTTCATTTCCAGAAACCGGTTTCTCATACTCATTTCCAGAACATGTCTCTCAGTTCATTTCCAGAAACTGGTTTCTCATACTCATTTCCAGAACATGTCTCTCAGTTCATTTCCAGAAACCGGTCTCTCAAACTCCTTTCCAGAACATGTCTCTCATTTCATTTTCCAGACAGAAACTGGTTTTCGTTACTCCTTTCCAGAACATGTCTCTCATTTCATTTCCAGAAACTGGTCTCTCATTTCATTCCAGAAACCAGTTTCTCATACTCATTTCCAGAACATGTCTTTCAGTTCATTTCCAGAAACCGGTCTCTCAAACTCCTTTCCAGAAACATGTCTCTCATTTCATTTCCAGAAACCAGTTTCTTGTACTCCTTTCCAGAACATGTCTCTCATTTGCATTCCAGAAAACGTCTCTCATTCCTTTCCAGTTAAACAAAAGAGTTTCTCATATCATTTCAGAACATGTCTTTCAGTTCATTTCCAGAAACCGGTCTCTCATACTCCTTTCCAGAACATGTCTCTCGGTTCATTTCCAGAAACTGGTTTCTCATACTCATTTCCAGAACATGTCTCTCAGTTTATTTCCAGAAACTGGTCTCTCAAACTCCTTTCCAGAACATATCTCTCATTTCATTTCCAGAAACCGGTCCCTCAAACTCCTTTCCAGAACATGTCTCTCAGTTCATTTCCAGAAACCGGTCTCTCATACTCCTTTCCAGAACATGTCTCTCAGTTCATTTCCAGAAACCGGTCTCTCATTTCATTTCCAGAAACTGGTTTCTCATACTCATTTCCAGAACATGTCTCTCAGTTCATTTCCAGAAACTGGTTTCTCATACTCATTTCCAGAACATGTCTCTCAGTTCATTTCCAGAAACCGGTCTCTCAAACTCCTTTCCAGAACATGTCTCTCAGTTTATTTCCAGAAACCGGTTTCTCATACTCCTTTCCAGAACATGTCTCTCATTTCATTTCCAGAAACTGGTCTCTCATTTAATTTCCAGAAACCAGTTTCTCATACTCATTTTCAGAAAACATGTCTTCAGTTCATTTCCAAAATAAACCGGTCTCTCAAATTCCTTTCCAGAACATGTCTCTTATTTCATTTCCAGAAACCGGTCTCTCATTTCATTTCCAGAAACCGGTCTCTCGTTTCATTTCCAGAAACTGGTTTCTCATACTCATTTCCAGAACATGTCTCTCATTTCATTTCCGGAAACCAATCTCTGGAGCATTTCATGAGCACCTGTCTCCTTACTCATTTCCATAACACTACTCTCTCAACGCATTTCCTAAGCTCCTGTGTCTCGCGTCATTTCCAGAATCAGTCTCTTGGAGCATTCCTGTAACACCTCGCTCTTAACGCATTTCCGAACCACGTCTCCCAACTCATTTACAGGTGTCTCCCGAGTGATTTGCATCTTCAGAACAGTTTCCCTTAAGGATTAGTGAATGCCCTCATTCAAGTACATATTTTGGAAGTAAAGACGAGGAATTACGCATTTCACTTCACCCTTAGTAATACAGAATTTTACATGACTAATCAAGATAGCTGTATGTTTTATTTCAACCTATATTTCTAGACTTGAGGTTTATTTTGAACCGTCAGTGGGTAAAATTTGCTGTTCAACGAATTCTGAGTAATTGATACGTTGTTTAAAGGAAGTTAATCATTTTTGCCATTGAATCACTGACATATTCCTTGTTCGAGTTAAAAGTATTATCATCTTTATATATTTGTTATATATATATATATATATATATATATATATATATATATATATATATATGTATATATGTATATATATATATATATATATATATATATATATATATGTATATATATGTATATATATATATATATATATGTGTGTGTGTGTATATATATATATATATATATATATATATATATATATATATATATATATATATATATATATATATATATATATATATATGATTTAAAATGGGAAAAAAATTGTAACAAGACTCCCTTTCTCATAGATATATATGTATTCTTTATCCCATTCCATAGCTGTCAGGGCAAGATAAAGAACACCTCATCAGTAAGTAATCTTCAATGTAAGGAATAGGTGTATTTATGAACATCATATTCTGTGGAGACTTGAATTTTGCATGTAACCAGAACTCGACATCCCATCACAGTCCCTCAGAGAACAAGGAAGCATTGCTTTTTTTGAAGACAGAGAAAGTCTCAGGCTCCATTAGCGTTGTTGAAATACCACATCGATGCCGTTAGACAAGTGAATAAGTGTTTTCGAAATGCTGCATAGTTACAGAAGTAGACGCACCTTTTTTTTTTTTTTTTTTGGGGGGGGGGATTAATTTCTATCCTGTCAGCGCGCAACACCCCCCGCCCCCCGCCAGATTGCATGATTGACTCATTCCAGTGACGTCTTCCGACATTTTTCAAATCCGCCCGGATTCTGGCGAAGCTGCTGGCACAAGGTTATAGTTGCCCTCTGTCCTTTCTGCTGGAATTTGAAATTGAAATGGAGGAACTCAGAGTGCATTGCGTAATGAGGAAATGAAATCCATTTGTCTTTTTTCTTTTTTAACTGTTCTTGCTGATTTGGGAAGACGAATGACGTTGCTGTTATTATTTTTCAAACCCTGGAAGATCCTCGTTTTTATCAGATGCCCGCTAATCCAATTTCGGTGGCATTGTTTAAGAGGTATATATCCTTCCAGGTTCTGAGAGCTGCCTCGTATATATCAGCCCCGTGGGAGGGTAGTGCCGTGAGGTGTACTGTAAGCAATAGTTAAGATTCTCAGCAACGTCCCTTCGGCCCCCAGCTGCAAACCCCTTTTCATTCCTTTAACTGCACTTCCGTTCATATTCTCTTTCTTCCATCCTGCTTTCCACCCTCTTTTAACAATTGTTTCATGATGCAACTGCGAAGGTTTCCTCCTGATCACCTTTGACATCTTTTACTATCGATTTCCCCTTCAGCGCCGAATGACCTTTTAGGTCCCAGCGCTTGGTCTTCAGCCTAAATTGTAAATTCTATCCCATTCCATAGCTGTCAGGGAAAGATAAAGAACACCTTATCAGTAAGTAATCTTCAATGTAAGGAATAGGTGTATTTATGAACATCATATTCTGTGGAGACTTGAATTTGAAGTCAATGGCCCGTGTGGGTTCGGTCTCTCTCTCTCTCTCCACCGGACCTTTACGATGTAATCTTGATTCTGTAACATTTTTGTGAATATATATATATGTGTGTGTGTGTGTACGTATACATACATACATACACACATGTGTATGCATTCATGCATGT
>NC_087213.1:56886990-56891990 GCF_015104395.2 Macrobrachium nipponense | reverse complement strand
CTACTAATAAATTAGTCCCAATGTATATAGTTTTATTATTTCTCTCTCTCTCTCTCTCTCTCTCATCTCTCTCTCTCTCTCTCTCTTGCTCGATATATTTATATTCTTTTTTTCTTCGTCTTTTCATTAATTTTTTTTGGGAACATTTTTGTAAGTTTCATAGATAATACGCTTGTATATGCCTCCTTGATTTTTCAAAAATGTTATTGTTTTTTTTCTGGATGAATCATCTGTTGACCACGTGTGTATCATCCAAGGTGTGGCTGCCTAAAAATTCGCTTATCCTGCCCAGGCGTTTTCCTTCGTTTCTGTAGAGTGAAATCGACCTTATTGCTAATCTTGTAATGTCAGTTTGGATATTAAGCCTACTTTGTGACTATGTTTTTCCTGCTGTAAGATCAGTTGTGCCTGAGTAAAGGGTCGCACTAGACCGAAAGTGCTTGGCGCTCTCGCTTTTCAGTTTTTCCTTCGTGGCAAAAACCTTTATTTATACACAGCATCACGTTTTATATACTTCGTGATCAAGTTATTCATATATATATATATATATATATAGAATATATATATATATTATATATATATATATATATATATATATATATATTTATACATAGCTTCACGTTTTATATACTTGTGATAAGGTATTCATCTTAATATATGTATATCATATATATATATAATATATATGTGTGTGTGTGTGTGTGGTATATACATCTATATGTTATATATATATATATATATATATATATATATATATATTATATATATATGATATACAGAGAGAGAGAGAAGAGAGAGAGAGAGAGAGAGAGAGAATTAAATTACGCGCGTCGTTACTGCGAGATGAAATCGCTGTATATCTGCTTGTGTTGTTGATAGCAATGGGTCGCATGTAATGGCATGGTTCGTGGACTCGTTTAATACTGATTCATTCCCGACCGTATGAATCAATTTGCGTTTGAGAAATCACCGCACGATAATTCATTCGCGCAGTGGAATCTGCTCGCCCCATTAGCCAGCTGGAATATTCCTTGTGTCATATTGTGATACGGCTAAAATTTCGTTGCATCTACCCCGAAAAGTAGGGAGATAGTGATCGTCAGTGCTCCTCTCCACCCCCACCCCCCGCCCCACTATAGGCATTACTCGGTTCTTCGCAGCGTCCCGCAGGCCCCTAGCTGCAACCCCTTTCATTCTATTTACTGTACCTCCCGTTCATAGTCACTTTCCTCCGCGTTACTTTCCGCCATCTCCTGATAACTTATCCATAGTGCCACTGCTTTGAGGTTTTCCTGCTCTTACGCCTTTCAAACCTTTTTAATCAGTTTAACCGTTCAGCGCTGAATGGCCTCGTAGATCCAAGGGCTTGGCTTGTGGCCTTATTTATCTTTTTTTTGTTTTTTCTATGCTACTCATCACATCAGGGATTACAAGTTAATTTACTTAGAGTACTTAGAGGTATGACTTCATTTACATAAAATGCAGGTGGTTATGAGATGTTTTGATACGGTGTGGACGCATCTTACGACAGCGTTATTGTATATTGGCTACAAGTCTTTATAAATTAATCTCTCTCTCTCTCTCCCTCTCTCTCTCTCTCTCCCTCTCTCTCTCTCTCTCTCCAAGTTTAAAAGGTTCTTTTAAACAATCTCTCTCTATATCTCTCTAAGTTTAAAAAGTTCTTTTAAACAGACTCTCTCTCTCTCTCTCTCTCTCTCTCTGCTTGCATCCTTGACTTAACTCCTCCTCCTACTTCCCCAAGTTCTTAGAATGGCTTCTTGAGGCATTATGAAAGTTTCGAAGCGTTTAACCAGTACACTGAAGATGTTCCTAAGCGGAGCATCGGCAGAAGTTTTTGAAAACTTTAATTTTATCTCTTTTTTTCTTTTTTTTCGAGTTGAAGTGACGCTGTCGTGAAGATTTGTGAAAGAGGAAGGGTTATGATTTAATCAGTACAACGTGACGAAAAAATATGTTTTAGTTTATTTGTAAAAGAAAACTACTGAGATGGCTATTTGTCTGTCCGACGTCACTTTTTCTGTCCGCCCTCAGATCTTAAAAACGACTGAGGCTAGAGGGCTTCAAATTGTTATGTTAATCATCCACCCTCCAGTCATCAAACATACCAAATTGCAGCCCTCTAACCTCTGTAGTTTTCTATTTTTATTTAAGGTTAAAGTTAGCCATGCTCGCACGTCTGGCACCGCTAAGGTGCCAACAACACAGGCCACTACCAGACAGTGACTGAAAGTTTCAAGGACTGCGGCTTTCAGTTTCATGGGCCGTTGCTGAGAGTTTCATATAGCGTTATACGCTGTACAGAAAACTCCATTGCGCATTTTTTTTTTACATATTTCATGATTTATTTAGGTAATATAATTATTGATGCATAATTTCTCTTATATGTTTAAGTCACATTTTTCTATACATTTTTGCATCCTAACCTTTGAGCCTTTTGCAATTAAGCCTCTCTCTCTCTCTCTCTCTCTCTCTCTCTTAAAAAGCTTATATATACAAAGACTCTCTCATACAATTAATGCTTTATTATTAGTATCATTTTAAGCAGTGATTAGTGTTATAGTAATAATGACGTCCTACCAGTTGCACTGATTTGCTTATTCATTATGAATGTTGGCGGTATGAATTACTGAAAGTTATATATATATATATATATATATATATATATATATATATATATATATATATATATATATATATATATATATATATATGTGTGTGTGTGTGTGTGTGTGTTTTGTGTATAAGTATATATATATATATATGTATATATATATTATTATGTATATATATATATATATATATATATATATATATATAAATATATATACATATATATATATACATATTTATATATATATATATATATATATATATTATATATTGTGTCGCGAAGTAAAGAAAAGCCGATTTGAAAAGCTTTTTCAAAAAATACATCCTCTTAATTATTTCATTTGCCTCTCGCTAATTAATTCTTTGGCGAAAGTTTTAATTAACCCGCTAAGCCGAAAAGATCGAGTTCTGGCTAATATAATAGCCCGTGGCCATTAACGATTTGTTTTCGTTGATGTGCTGAATATTTTGACCTGTTGTTAGTCGCTGTAGCATACAAAAGCGAGCGCGCACACACACACACGCTTATATATACGTGCGTTTGTACTATGTATATATGTGTAATATATACCTTATAAACCCCAGGTCTGTAAACAAGCTTTTTTTCTTTTTAATATTACACAATACGTACCTGTAATAATAATATATTCCCTGCTCCTCTAGAACTATATATTATTATTGCAGGTACGTATTATGTAATATTAAAAAGAAAAAAGCTTTGTTTTACAGACCTGGGGTTTATAAGATAAAATTATATTATATATATATATGATATATATATATATATATATATATATATATATATATATATATCTGTAAAACAAAGCTTTTTTCTTTTTAATATTACACAATACGTACCTGTAATAATAATATATTCCCTGCTCCTCTAGAACTATATATTTCTACGGCACCCCGTGCTGACCTCGTTCTTGAGAATAACTTTGCCAGTTGCATACAAATTCATCTCATTTCATTTCGGGCGTTTCCTTGTGTTTCGTGCAAGGTTTCACTCTCTCTAAAAAGTGCTTTGAACGAGACAATTATAACAATATTCATGATACCAGACGCTTATCTCTTTTTTTTTTCTTCTTCTGCTTCTTTCTCTACAGCGTTTTGACAGCAGCAAACCAATCCACTTCTGTGTCGGGGTCGACGTTTTCGAAAGCTCTTCTCTACCCGGGACGGTCAGTGGCGTGGTCGGTATGGTGTCGGCGTGCCACCTCGGGGGGCCGCGAGTTTGATTTTCGGGCATTCCATTGAGGAGTGAGAGACCTGTATTTCTGGTGACAGAAGTTCACCACTCTCGACGTGGTTCGGAAGTCACGTATAAAGCCGTTGGTCCCGTTTGCTGAATAACCATACTGGTTCCATGCAACGTAAAAAAAAAAAAACACCATACAAACAAAATAAAAACAAAAACAAACGCGCATATATCCGTACTCAAACATGAATATCTGATACACCTTAATGGTGGCCCGGGACGCGTAATGAACCTGTTGAATTAGCGACCGTACCTGTGGCGTGATTGATATGCAGCCGTTAATCCCGGTAATCTCACCGAACTTCCCGTGTGCCACTTGGCGTCTCATAAGGACAAATACCCAAATCCCGGATTGAAATCCCACTGATTTGGCGTTCTGTCATCAAGGGAGAGAGAGAGTGAGAGAGAGGATGGTATTGAACGATGATTTTCTAACAAGTACTCTAATATCCTAGAGAGAGAGAGAGAGAGGATGGTATTAAATGATGGTTCTTCTAACAAATAGCCTAATATCCTAAAGAGAGAGAGAGAGAGAGAGAGAGAGAGAGAGAGAGAGAGAGAGAGAAGATGGTATTAAATTATAGTTTTCCTAACAAGTAGACTAATATCCTTGGTTAACAATCTGTTGTTTACTTATCTTTGTGAAAAACGTAAAGAAAAATAAGGAAATTAGGATATTTTGTTTGCTGTTACTGAGAGAATTGTGTTGTGGGAACCTCTCTCTCTCTCTCTCTCTCTCTCTCTCTCTCTCTCTCTCTCATCTACTTTATAATCAGATTACCGGCTATATTAGCTACCGTATTTTCGCTTATTCGTCATTTTTTTTTTCTCGAAAAGTGAATCTACGCTCCCTGATCCTATATTTCTTACCCCCCCCCCCACCCCCCCCCCCCCCCCTAGCCCACATCCCACCAGCCCCTCCCCGTCAAAGACTTCCCCCCCCCGCCTCACCATTCCCCCAACCCCCCATTTTCTTGTTTTTTTAATGCATGGATTTCCATTACTGTGCTAAGCTCCCTTCCGCGTAGGCTTCGTAAAAAAAAAAAAAAAAAAAAAAAAAACAAAAAAAAAAAAAAAAAAAAACGATGTGCTCAGTGCTGTCCATTGA
>NC_087213.1:56841990-56879490 GCF_015104395.2 Macrobrachium nipponense | reverse complement strand
TTCAGAAACCCGTGATTCTCAATAAAAGGTTCTATACTGACACGAAGTAAGCACATTTCACTAAATTAACTCCAGGATATGACTAAGCTGCTCAAAGATTGTCTCAAAGACATAACTCTCACATGACATTGCCCAATTAAAAAAAATTATCACCTATTCGGGATAAAAACTACGATAAACTCGTAATGCAGCAATATGCCTCCAAAATAACACACTGGTGAACATAAAAAATGCACAACATCTCCATAAGACCACAATGCAGTAATGCCACTCGCCTCCAAATAGTCACAAAACCAAAAAGAAAGAACCACAGAAATCTTCTCATGGCTTGAAAAATCTCCCAGAGAAATTAAAATAAAAAAATCTTCCTATAACTTGCTACAATTATCGGACGGATATTTTCTCATTATCTCTCACTTAGCAACTGAAATTTAACAATCTAACAATTTTCCACAATCCCACAAAAGGCATTGTCGTTTGAAAACCACCACTAAGTATTATGTCTGTGACATGATCATAACCCCTGTCTAACTGGTCACCTGTCTCTTCGGAGCATACCCACAGCTTATAAAATATATAAAAGCCTCTCCCACCGCTGCCACCACAATCTGTTACCCATCTCTGATACCATTTACCAGCGAAGGGTATTTAATATTTGGTATACGTGAAACCCGAGCGTTAAGGCAAAACTGTCTACACACTCTCTCCCCACTCCCCTCTCTCTCTCTCTCTCTCTCTCTCTCTCTCCTCTCTCTCTCTCTCTCTCGAGGTGATCACTGGCATAGCCTTTGCTCTCTCTCTCTCTCGACTCGCAACCTCTCTCTCTCTCCATTCTAACAGGTC
This sequence comes from Macrobrachium nipponense, assembly GCF_015104395.2. Classification (NCBI taxonomy): domain Eukaryota; kingdom Metazoa; phylum Arthropoda; class Malacostraca; order Decapoda; family Palaemonidae; genus Macrobrachium; species Macrobrachium nipponense. The sequence goes on along the minus strand of NC_087213.1, from coordinate 56,878,647 downwards.
ATCAAATGAGAGTCATGCATTACAAAAATACAATATTTATTTAACAATGGAAAGATAATAATTCAAGTCTCACAGACTAACTAACTCAGTTAAACCCCCAATATGTAAATGTCTTAATCAGTAATTAGTCACACCAATTATCTCTTCTCCACACGGGACTCTCTGTCCCCCCTCGCTAGAATCACCTGTTACAAAGACACGAGAACATACTCGTAAGCACACACAGGTGTAAAGACAAAGTCAAAGATTAAAAATTTTTACAAGGTATTAAACAAGCCATCCCTTTGGCTAAAGTAAGGTAACACTTACCCATTACAGTCCTGAATATCACACACAGAAGTAAATAAACTTTTGCAGAGCTATCCCAGCATTCTGCCTTTCTGCCACGGACCTCTCTGAAAGTCTCCCCATAGACTTGGCTAAAGATGCCATTATGAATAGACATAGTTCGTACATGTACATATGAACTCACACATCATCAACGCCCCATGTGACTGGTTGCAGCCAGTTTCCAAAGGCACTAGAACAAGACCCCATGAACTGACGAACGTTGACCCCCGCTTAAACAAACATCTTCGTATCGCTCCATCCCAGAATGATTTATCAGCTTTCTCAGGTCATTGCTTCGGACTGTCTCTAAGGGTAGTCTGCGCATTCCCAAAAAGGTCACAGCACAACACATTAGCATATTAAATATATTATTAAATATAGCCCTCTTCATCTGACACACACACACACACACACACACACATATATATATATATATATATATATATATATATATATATTATATATATATATATATATATATATATATATATATATGACCTTGCTACTTACAATCCTCCGCAATCTCTACATGTATTTAGTTTTCTGTTACTTAATGTTTTATTCGTTCTTTGTGTTATTTCAGTCTTGTCACCTCACAAACACCTTCAATGTTCTTCACCAGTTGTTATAGAGTATCGCTGGTGTGGCAGTCAGCGCTGTAATATCATCAGATGTCAGTCATTCTGTCATTTACTTACCCACCTGACACCCTACCCCGCCCCAACCCCCAACCACACCCGTAGCTTCACGTTTATGACTTAAATACATCAAGTTACGTTAAAAAAAAAAAAAAACAAGTTAATGTCTGCATTGCGCTCTCGTTATCGAGGGACCTGTAAAATAAATAAATTTCACTTTCATTCTTTTGCCTGTTTCTCTGAATCCCCCACCCCCCTCGTAATACTTACTCCTCTTTGTTGCTCGATCCACTTTCTCGGCTTCCTCCCCTCCCACGCCCCCCCCCCCCCCCCATCCTCACTGCTCTTCCCCTACGTAACCTACGGAGATCTGTCAGATTCATTCTTATTCTTTATTTTAACGTTCGTGCATTTATTAAGCATTTTTATGCATCTTGTAATTTTTTAGCCTACCTATAATGGATCTTATTATACATTCCATTTTGTAATAGTCGGTTTTGTCATTGTTATAATAATAATCAATACTGTCATTTTGTTGTTGACTTTGGTACCGTCATGATAGTTATAATGATAAAGACTCTTGAATACTTAGAACTACATTCCATTCTGTAATTGCCGATTTTGTCATTGTTATGATCATCAGTTATGTCATTTTGTTATTAGAATTGGCTACCTTCATGATGACAGTAATAATGAAGACTCATAAGTTCTTGTGTATTTGACGGAAGCATTCAATAATAAATTCTTGAGTATATTACGGAAACTTTCAATAATAAATTCTTGAGAATATTACAGAAACTTTTAATAATAAATTCTAATAAATTCATGAGTATATTACAGAAACTTTCTATAATAAAGTCTAGAGTATATTACGGAAATTTTCAATAGTAAATTCATGGGTATATTACGGAAACTCAACAATAAATTCTTGAGTATATTACGGAAACTTGAGTATATTACGGAAACATTTAGTAGTAAATTCTTGAGTATATTACGGAAACGTTGAATATGAAATATCCGGTTTAAAGGCAGTGATTTAATCAGAATATACTACAAAGCCATGGTTACTAAATATCGCCAGTCAAAAGTGTCAAATCAGGAGCGATTTAAACACTTGCCATTTTTCGGTGGAAACAGAAAATGTGTTTATAAAGCTCTTTCGGGACAGGAAAAGGGGGGCGGGGCGGGGGTTGGGGAGGGAGGGGCGAATTACGGGGACAAAATCTAGTCGTGAAAAATGATTGACGCGTGATTACGCTTCGTTGTTTAGCTCATTAACGACACAGAAGGAAAAATTGCATTTTTTTTTTTACTAAGCGCGTTAGTTCATTGTTTCAAACATAGATGTGCTAATAATTATGTGACTCGTGTAGGTAACTGAATGCGGAGATATTTGTGTATGTATATTTGTGTGTGTGTGTAAGTATACATACATACTACATACATATATATATATATATATATCTATATATATACTATATATATACACTATATTATATACATATATATGTTGTGACCACTTGTTGTTGTGCCTACTTACTTTTGTGGTTAGTCCTTGTTTTTATTTCTCTTCATTATGTTGCATGGCGTATTTACGAGTTCTTATTCTTCTTCTTCTTGGTTCACTTCTTGTTACGGGTAATGTTTGAAAGGTTATCTGTTATATGGGCTAACCTTCATTTATCACTTATTACGGTTGAGTTTCTTTCTCGTAGGAACAGGCACTATATTTATTTAGTTTGGCTATGTCTCTCAGGAGGTCTTTCTTACATAGCGTGGATACGTTTCACGGATTCTGGGCAAGTTAAACACCACTTAATTAATTTACTTATAATTAGAATAAAGTACAAGTTCACAATACACACTACACTACACTGGAACAGAGGGAGAAGGGATACAGCCTCCCGTATAAGGCCTTGTTCTTAACTAAAACTGTCTGGCACATCAAATGAAGTTTCGACCTAACTACTTTTTCTGACTCCTCCCCGAGTGTCCTTTAGGACACCTCCTACTTCTACATGAATGGCTTTCATTACTTCCGGTGCCACCTCTAGATTCATCTGATTGGTTTCGTCCTTCGATGGTAACCACCCACTGAAAGGGTCATAGATCAACTTTTCTGGTGAGATTAGCACCTTACTGTTTTGACCAACAAGTGCCAATGTTTGGTCTGGTTTTACGAAACTGCTATCCATGCAGACTTATGCTGTACACATCTACTCCTTTCTCCACTTCTGGTAGATCCTTCATCACTCTACTTTTACTATATATATTCTACCAGTGGCTTTTCCTAACTAAGTTTTTCCCTAGCTATTTCTAGACAGACTCTTATTGTTTCCTAACAACACTCGGCACCTACTGACAGTGACCTCAATGCCTAAATTTTACAAAATGGTTATACACAAAAAAAATACAATGTTGAAATAAATCAAAAATGGTTATACATATATACAATAATGCTAATATATTAGTTATTTGAAGGCAAATTTTTTCAGTAAAGATTAATGGTGTTGAGTTTGTTAACAACTAACTCTGACAATACATATGAAAGCAACTAAGGTGAGTATTAACAAACAATATTTATCATGGACATGATAGGGGAAATGCCAGTCTTGTACATATGGAAAAATTGATTAGCTGCCTCAAGTTTGTTAAATGACTTTAATCCAAATTTGGATAATTTGAAATCCTTGACATTATCAAAATCATTGATATGGCTAGATAAATTTAAGGTATAAGAAGCAAAAATGGTATGCTTGTAGTACAAATAATACAAAATAACTACTTCACAAGATGTCACAAAGGATTTTTTTTGTTTTTGTTTTTGTTGTTAATATTATCTGAGATTGATTATTCATACAAGTGACCTTAGCTGTTAGTTTCATCAATGACCTTAGTCCATTAAACTGTGAAGCTCTTGGTGTTGTTCTTGTACTGTTGATGATGATGGTTACAACCGCTATGTCGTGTATCACCTTGACATGACCATTTCTTTTAGGATTGCTCCCTCCTTGATTTGCAAGAGGGAGATGCAGATATCGCTCACCATGATCCATAGTGTAATCCATTACCTGCAAATATATCCTAGGCAGTAAACCTTATACAACAATGTTATTGACCTGTTTGCACTTGGTCCTATCTTTTTCTTAAATTGTATCTCGGAGTCACTAATGCTGATGAAGTATGGGAATCATTTACGTTACTGTTTTCCTTACTACTTGACTCCTTTAAATCTTTAAAACCCTTTAAATGTTCTACTGACCAAATGTCGGAATGTACTATTTTAATATGGTTCCAATGTGCAACAGTTTTCACTTAAAGTTGATTCATGCATTAGCTTAAATTTATTTAACTTAACCTTTCTATTACTCTATATGGACCTTGAAATTTAGGACTTACTTTAACATTAGGTCCTTCAACTTTGTGATTAAGCACATATACTTGTTGACCTATTTTCAATTCTGGGACTGCTGATTGCTTATTGTAATACTTACTAGACTTTTGATGTAATTCCTACAATCGAGCCCTTGTGCCTTTTACGGTCTCGAAAGTCTGTCTTGTTTTTCCATGCTACGTAGTCTTCGTAATTATAGGTATGTCTTGGTGGGGACACTTCGTCTAATAAAGTATTTGGCATTCTTTTCTGATAAACCATATAAACAGAAAGTGTGGGGTTTCCCCAACAGATTCATTTACAGTGTTATTAATAGTGAACTGTACGTCTTCAAGTATTAAGTCCCAATCTTCAGTCTGTGGAGTACTAAAGTTTTCAGTACATCCTTTATCTACGATTTGTTCTCTCTACTGCTCCATTAGAGCTTGGTTTATAAGCTGTAACCTGACACTTGTTAATTTCATAAAACTCACACAATTTCTTCAAAATCACTAGTAAATTCTCCTGCATTATCAGATAATAATGTTTGAGGGCATGAATGTCTAGTTATTATTCTAGATTTCAGAGCTTCTGCTACGGTAGTTGCTTCTCTGTTTCTGACTGGAATGATCTCTACATATCTAGTCAAGTAATCTATGAAAACTAGAATCTGACGATTACCTCTAGTTGTGTTTGGAAATGGACCTACAAAATCCATTGAAACTACTTGAAAAGGAGTTAATTCCGATGGATATTTCTCAAGAGGGGCTTTTACATTAACGTTACCCTTGTGTACGTTACAGATATGACAATTTTCAACAAATCTTTTAGCTTCTTCATTGCAATTCGGCCAAAATAGTTTCTAGTGACTGTTCTACATGTTTTCTTTATTCCAGGATGTCCTGACAACTTGTAAGAGTGTGTTAGTTCTAATACTTCCTTGGTTAGTGTGTTAGGTACATACAATCGTGAACAAGCATTCGGTTCATCTGATGTTTATATAGAATTCCATTAATTAACTGAAATTCAGACTGATCATCCTCATTTTGCATTAATTTACCCACTATTTTTCTAATGTTAGCATCTTTTTGCTGTTCGATCTGAACTCTTTCTAAGTCTAGATCTATGATCTGACAACTAAACAGAAAGTATTAGTTGTGATTTGTTTCTCGTTTTCTTCTTGCGACCTTGACAAAGCATCTGCAATAGTGTTATATCTTTCTGGATATACCTAAATTCTGGGGCAAATTCTAATACACTTATGAACCATCTGTTTAAAACTTTCATATTATTTGTGAATGCTCTTTTCTTAAATAGATCACAAATAGGTTTGTGATCGGTAAGCACATTGACTTTATGTCCTAGCAATATATGCCTAAACTTACGTAATCCCCAATAAAGAGCTAAGCACTCTCGTTCGGTAGTGCTATAATTTCTTTCTGCAGCATTCAAAACTCTACTTGCATAATATACTGCTCTCATTCTGGTTTTTCCTTGTTGCATTAAAACTGCACTACACCTGTACTAGAAGCATCGCAGGCTAAGTAAAATTCCTTTGAGAAATCTGGATACACTAAAATTGGATTTCTTGTCATCATTTCCTTGAGTGTTTGGAAAGCTCTTTCATGTTCTGGCTTCCATTCATAAATTACATCCTTCTTTGTTAAATCTGTTAATGGTTTAGCTATAGTGGCAAATCCCTTAATAAAAGGTGGGCGGTAGTAGCCAACCATACCTAAGAATCTTCTTAAGGCTTTCAAGTTACTTGGGGCTGGATGCTACAATTGACTTTATTTTCCCTTCCTGCATACGCAGTCCAATTTTCACTGATGACATGTCCTAAATATTCTAAGGATTTCCTCATGAATGTTGACATTTCTTAATCTTTATCTTTAATCCTGCGCTCTTTAGTCTTTCTACACTGTTTCTAATGTCTTAAAGTGACTATCCAAGTCCTTACTAGAAATGACTACATCATCTAGGTATACTGAAACATCCTCTATGTCTCCTAAGATTTGGAGCATTAATCGAGTAAATGTTAGTGGGGCTGATGTAAGACCAAAGGGCATGACTTCAAACTGTAAATGTTCCTTATGAGTACTAAAAGCTGTCAAGGGCTTGGATTCTTCGTCTAAAGGTACTTGCCAATATCCACTAAGCAAGTCTAATGACGTAAATATCTTTGCTCCACCTAATTGAGCTAACATATCATTTATAACTGGCATTGGCATCCTATCTGGAATGGTGTGTGAATTTAATTTCCGATAATCTATTACCATTCTCAAGTGCCATCTTTCTTTGGAACTAATAAGAGAGGTGAGTTATATGGTGATTTAGAAGGTACTATTACACCATCTTGTTTCATTTCTTCAATTAACTGATCTACGATCGGTCGTTGACTGATGGGTAATTTATAGTTAGGGATATAAAATGGTTTAGTTCCATCTTGTATTAAAATCTTATGTTGCCAAAGTATCTGTTCTGCCTAACTTATCTCCTTCTAAGGCAATGACATCTCTATACCTTTCCAATATTTGTAATAGTTTAACTCTATTCTGAGGAAAGTCTGTATTATTTACTTCTGTATTTAGAATTGAACTCGGTTCTGTGCTAGAGAAGAATGCCTTTTCACTTAGTGTTAGTAAAGGATTATTCACTACAATTCCTGTACAAAATTCTATACCAGGTCTTAGTATTAGTCTTTTGTCTGAAAAATTCTGGACGTATGTCTCACAGTTATTACCTTTCACGTGAACTAAAGAATTGTCCATCCTAACAAAGTCAGGTAAGTTTTCATTAGTTAGCATTACGTCCCTTTCATGCAAGTCTTCGTCTGTTTTAGCCCTAAGACAAACCTTGGTTAGACATTGCGGGTACAAAACTACTTCTCTATTAAGTACAAATGTGACAGTATGGTCATCTGCAGTACTGATTAAACATATTTCTTCGTCATCTCGTATCTCTGAGAAATAACAGACATCTGTTTCATCCGAATTTTCATCCAGTAGTATTGTTGAGTTTAATTCACCCTTATTTATTGTTCCTAATAACAGGACTTCATTGATATATTTTTCTTCTTTATTTTCATCTGAGATATGTACAATCAATTTCTGATTCATTTTCATCCATTTGTTCGCATGCATTAATATGTTCCGCGGCAATAAATTGTTCAGCTGCGTAGATTTGTTCAGAGTCAAAGCTCTGTTCAGAATTCTGAGTATCAAGGCTTGCATTGTTAATGTTATTTATTTGTGCACAATCTATCATAGAATCTTTCCTGGTTAAGGACATTTCTTGCAAGGTATTATTTCTACCACTTATTCCGCTAATATCTGTGCTAGCATTATTATCTATCTTAGTATCTTGGATGTTCGCTTCTCTAGAAGATGTCGTCTCAGATAAAATTGATCAGATTTTATGCAAGACTTTCCTTCTTCTAGCTGAAAACAAACATTTTCTCTATTTCTGCGTGGTAAATTTATTTTATTTTCTCCACAATCTAACATTATTTTACATCTCCGCATAGCCTTATATGAAAAAAGCGCTTGCGTATGATAAAACCTTTCTTCTAATACTACAAATACTTCCTTAAAAGTTTTGTCTAAAATCTCTATGTCCAGTGTGACATTACCTAGCGCCTTTATTTGTTTCCCGGCTATTCCTTTTATAATTCTACCAGGACCTTGTATTTCTATATCTGCAAAGCCTAAATGTTTTGTTAATGTTTGTTTATCTATTATATTTACTGTACTGCCTGTATCTAAAAGGATTGAGCATGGTTTATTATTAATTCTGGTTTGGATGATAGGTAAATCTTCTTGGCATATTTCTTTATCCTTTACTGAAAATACTATCTCCTTATTTACTTCAAAAGGAAACTTGAAATTATCTTCCTGACCTACCGTAACTATTTCATTCTCATTTTCTACTTGTAAGAAAGCTTTCTCATGTATTACCCTCTTCTGTAATTGTCACTGAGTCTGATTATTATTTTGGGGTGTATTACTTTGGGCATTATGGTTAGTATTGGTATTTTCTGAACCAACAATTTTGTGTAGGTGACCTGTCCTATTACAATGAAAAACAATACTTTGGTCGCCTACAATTCTGAGTTGTGTGGTTGGAATAACCACAATTTGCGCAACTTTTGTTCCTGCTAGTTATTCTGTGTTCTCATTATCTCCAAGCTCTGACTGTGATTTGGCTGAATGAGGTGGTTTATTATTGTTTGGATTTCCTCTATACTGTTGAGGCCTATTTTTACTATTCTTGTTTGCTTGGAAAAATTTCCCATTCCCGTACCTTGGATTATTCTTAGGGTCTGGGTTTCCCTGTTGTCTATGCTTAATGTTTCTAGATCTGTCTGGGACACCATCTGCCCTTCCCTGGAAATTATTTCTATTCCTATTAGGGTTTCCATTATTTACAAAACCTGTAAATTCCTTTGCCAGATTTAGTCCCTTTTTACACATTTCCTCTTCCATAAATCTTAAAGCTGCTAGACTATCCTGCTTCGGATCAGGATCCTGTTTCTTAAAGACTCGTTTTTCTTCTTCCCCGATAGCGTCATATACTATACCATGAGCTATGTAGTTCAAAATCTCTTGTAGACTAACTAAATCCTTTTTGTCACGACTAAATGAATCAGGATCGCCAATAAACTACGCGGCTCGTTTCAAATCTGTGGTTAAGTTACGGATGGAATTTTCGACGTCCGTATGTAATTTGCGATACTTTCCCCATCATATTTCTGATGAAGGAACCGGGAGAGGTTGTACCATTTATCCCGTTGATAAATGGGCTCCCATAGTTCTAGACAACACCTTCTTAAATTCAGCGAAGGTCGGAATCTCCTGAAACTTAGGGGACGTGAGAGTGCGATGTGCATCCCCCTTTTCGGAACTAACATAGAGTAACGCTTCATCTATTTTCTTGCGTTCATCTTTAATTCCACTAGCTGAAATTCGACTTTCAGTCTCTGTTATCCACCGAGATACTGTATATGTTTCTAACTTAATTTTGTCAGGATGACCTTTTTCTACCCTACCGCAAAAGCGTGTAGCTTGTGTTATTACGGCGGCCTGTGCCATTCTAGAGTTCCTAGTTTGTACTTGCAATGGGTTAGGAATGTTATTATGATTAGTAACAGTCACACTAGCAGTGGGTCTATTTGCTACTGTCGAACTCGGTATTCTGGTTGGACTTTCGCTATGTGATCGTCGAGTATTTAGTCTCGAGCGTCTGTCAGGAGTTGGACGTAGGCTATAATGACTCAGATCGGGAGTTCTGCTTTCTTTGTAACCTAGTAATAATTTCGTTAACATTTTCATTATTCATATCAACAGCATTAGGTTAGATACAATTTAAAAAATAGATGCATTGTTGTACTTACATTATCTTCATACTGAGTCTGTCTTCCTTATTGCGATTCCTATCTTCCTATCTAATCTTATTTCCTAGTGTTTCCTTCCTTCAATCTGGAAAAACATTAACATTAGTGTATGCCGTTATTCCTTATTCACACCACTGCATTTTGTGAATTAAATGACAATATCTTTATTGTTCTAGATTTATCACAATCAATGAAGCAAAAAAAAATTTATTTTATCTTGCAACTTTACGGCAAAGAAAATTTTTTTTCTCAAACTACTTATTATGAATTATTTTTATAAAAATCATTTTTATATTATCGCAGTGGGTGATTTTTCTATATTTATTTTCAGACGTTAATCTATCAGGATACTTTAAACTTTTCTTCTTGTCGCTTGTTGCCGATCACTTCTGCGTCGCCGTCCGTCTCTGCCTCTGTTTCACTTGTTGTAGCGTTGTCCGTACGCTGCCGTCGTTCACACCACGGTTGGAGTCCAGTGCGCTGCCTTGTCCATGGGGAAAAATCGTATCGATGTATGGAGAAATGTGCGCTATCTCAGGATTTATGATAGTTTAGCGCTCACAGGTTGATTGAAGAAATCCGTCGTCAGTCCTCACTGCGTTGTATTCAATCTTCTTTTATCCGCCTTAATGCGTTTTTACGTATTCCCTTGTCGGGTTTATGGCTTAGGAATGCAGCTATCCTTGTTCCGTACTCTTCTTATGATTTCACTGTGTTTCGTCGCTGCGTTTCGTTCGCCCTCTCAGCAGAATTGAAGTGTTGTTGAGTCTACGTTGTACTGAGTTTCACTCTTGTTCGTTGCTCTTTTTCTTTTTTCTTCGTTCTTCGAGTTATTGAACTCGGAATTTCTTCTTTTTAATTGTAAAGTTCGTGCCTGGTTTTCTTGTATGTTTCTGACGCTTAAGAATTAGCGCTCTTTTATTGGCAATTTTATATCTTCCACTCTGTTTAATTTTTCCACTGTGTGTGTGTGTGTGTATGTATTTTTGGGTTGATATGCACTCGGAATCCCACTACCGCTGTACACCACTTATGTTGTGACCACTTGTTGTCGTACCCACTTACTTTTGTGGTTAGTCTTTGTTTTTATTTCTCTTCATTATGTTGCATGGCGTATTTACGAGTTCTTATTCTTCTTCTTCTTGGTTCACTTCTTGTTACGGGTAATGTTTGAAAGGTTATCTGTTTATATGGGCTAACCTTCATTTATCACTTATTACGGTTGAGTTTCTTTTCTCGTAGGAACAGGCACTATATTTATTTAGTTTGGCTATGTCTCTCAGGAGGTCTTTCTTACATAGCGTGGATACGTTTCACGGATTCTGGGCAAGTTAAACACCACTTAATTAATTTGCTTATAATTAGAATAAAGTATAAGTTCACAATACACACTACACTAGGAAGGGATACAGCCTCCCGTATAAGGCCTTGTTCTTAACTAAAACTGTCTGGCACTTCAAATGAAGTTTCGACCTAACTACTTTTTCTGACTCCTCCCCGAGTGTCCTTTAGGACACCTCCTACTTCTACATGAATGGCTTTCATTACTTCCGGTGCCACCTCTAGATTCATCTGATTGGTTTCGTCCTTCGACGGTAACCACCCACTGAAAGGGTCATAGATCAACTTTTCTTTTCTGGTGAGATTAGCACCTTACTGTTTTGACCAACAAGTGCCAATGTTTGGTCTGGTTTTACGAAACTGCTATCCGTGCAGACTTATGCTGTACACATCTACTCCTTTCTCCACTTCTGGTAGATCCTTCATCACTCTACTTTTACTATATATATTCTACCAGTGGTTTTTCCTAACTAAGTTTTCCCTAGCTATTTCTAGACAGACTCTTATTGTTTCCTAACATATATATATATATTATATATATATATATATATATATATATAAATATAATGGAGAATTATTGTTCACCTTGTACCACATACTCATGTAATTGTAATATCCGCATTGCCCCCTTAACTCCTCGAATTCTTCACACTTTTTGGTCATTCTTACCACTACAAACCCTTAGATCCAAATGCGAGAATATGAAGTGATTCTGGCGTCCGCAGCAGTATTCGAACCCGCGGCCAGTCTATCAGAACGAGGTCGCGCTGCCGACCTGACCACGAGAAGGAATTATGTATTATGGGTATATATATATATATATATTTATATATATATATATATATATGTGTGTGTGTGTGTGTGTGTGTGTGTGTGTGGTGGTGTGTGTGTGTGTGTACGGAAGCTAACGGCTATTGTCTTGCCGTGTTATAATGCAATGCTTTCTATTTTTAACTCGAAAATATTAAAATACGTACAAAAAGAGCAGAATCATTATCTGAAAAACTGAAGGCTTGTCAGTTAAGTAATTCTAGACGAACTAAATTAATAAAATATCACTTTTAACAAAAAAATTATTAAGGAAATGTGAGGCAACGTGACAGGAGAAAGAGAAGTATTGTTCATAAAATGATTTTCAAAACATATTGTTGAAGATAAGCCGCTATGATGAGGTCCGTATGCCCGGCATTATAACTACAGATATTAGTTTAAGCTTTAGCATTTCATTTAGTTAAAAATTGTAAGCGCAATTCGGTAATTATTATCTATGCTAGTTAGTTTATTGTAGACTTAATACTTCAGTATTTCCGTTAGTGAAGAATTAAAAACAAATCGATAATTATGCCAATAACAATCAATTTATTATAGTGTTAAGGTATCAATATTTCCGTTAGTGTAGTATATAAAATACTAGAAGTTGTTTAGATACTAGCAATTAGTGCCAAAATACTAGAAAGAGACGGTAGAGAAACTAGTACTAGTGCCAAAGTACTAGAAGGAGACTGTTTAGACGCTAGCAACTAGTGCCAAAGTACTAGAAGGAGACTGTTTAGACGCTAGCAACTAGTGCCAAAGTACTAGAAGGAGACGTAGGGAAACTAGCAACTAGTACCAAAATACTATAAGGAAAGGGAGAGAAGAAGAAGCTCTTGACAGGAACGTAAACCAGATCCTCTTCATTAGTTGGGCCCGTTTTAGAGTACCTTGCCCTTAAACTGCTGTTTAAGCTGTCTGTATTCGTTCATGAATATGTGTAGCATGTGCCTAATCCACTTAGTGACATAAATAGTGCTGTGAAAGTGCGTTCTAACTTAGTGTATTAGGGCCTAGTTGACTTGATGCGCATTCTCAAACGGCCCCCGCGCAGATTTTCCTTAGTGACGTCACGGATACGTCATTGTTACGTCATAATTTCTACCAACTAACAGAGTCTTGCTATGATTTGAAAGTGAAGTTTTAGAGTTTTCTTGTGAAATGGCATCTTGTTATTGCGATCGTCAAAACGATGATAACCAACTGGACTGCTCTTCATGTAACAGGAAAGTACATCGGAAATGTGAGGGAATATCTATGGAAGACTACAGAAAGGTAGAGAAGTCAATTTCTATTGGATGTAAGGGTCTTAAATTCTACTGTAGAAGATGTGAGCCCAATTTTCGGAGTCAGTTACCTTGAATGAGCTTGGCCGAAAATGGAAACGTTAGAATTAATGGCAAGAGATATGTTTGCTTCATTCAGAAAAACAAATAATTGAACTGAAGACGGAAAATCAATTTCTTAGGCTGGGGGTTTACTGGTGAGCTACCCATAAAGGATTTGAAACCAAGTTATTCTGACGTGGTGAAAGAGAGAAATTGATTTTGATTGCTGATGAAGATGAGAATGAAGCTACCACAATGGAAGAGAAGAAAGGTGTATTAACAAAAGTCCTTGGGAATATTCAAATAAGTAACGTAAAGCCTACGAAAAAAGGTTCACTGGTCGTTGAACTTCCAGACAAGAAAACAAGAAAAGAAAATGCTAAACGAACTCTGGACCAGACAGCTGATGACCATAAATTATGTTCAACTGTACTTCAGAAGATGTCGCCTAAAATCACCGTTGCCAATGTTAGTAATCAAGAACAGATGGATGACGTCTTGCCTGCGATTTTGAAGAAGAATAACATATTTCAAGGTATTTAATGTAAGTCCAGAATGCTATGAAAATAGTATCAACTAGAGAAGCTAAAGATGGTAAATCGTATAATTATACTTTTAAATGTACACCTATCATTAGACGCAGGATATACGAAAATGGAGATATACTTTTCACCAACTTTGGTCGACATAAGGTATGGGATAGTTATCATGTTATAATATGTCTACTGTCAAGGATATGGTCATTTTGAGTCCAAATGTAGAGTCAAGGCCTCGAATGGATCTCGGATATGTGGACGTTGTAACGGAGCTGATCATGAGACAAGGCATTGTCAGTCTGAAAGTTTGAAATGTCATCATTGTGCGCGAATGAACCTCTCCGATAATCAACATGCTGTTTTTGACTGGAATTGTCCATCGAATGTTGCTGAGAGGAAGCGAATTGCCCAACAGACTGATCATGGATTCCAGTAATAGAAGAATAAAATGTGCCTTACTGAATGCGCAGTCAGTACGCAACAAGACAACAGAATTAAGAGAATTAATCTGTGAACAAGGAATAGATGTGTTCGCTATAACAGAAACATGGCTAAGTGCTACTGATAATTTGAAAATTAATGAACTATTGCCGGACACTCATAAACTTTTTCACACACCACGTAATTTTGGTCAGGGAGGTGGGGTTGGCATTGTTTTATCCAAACATTTACAAACGTTAGAACTAGGGTTGTTGGAGCGTTTGTGAGTTTTGAGTATTTAGCCTTGGAGTTTAAGGCCTATAATGTACAGTTTTTATTTTTAGTAGTATATCGTCCTCCGCAGCTAAGCAAGGCTACGTTTTTTAGAAGACTTTTCTGTATTCTTGGATTGTTTTTGAAATGAAAAATGTAATGTATATATATGTGGAGATTTTAATATGTGGTTAGAGGATTATAGAGATACAAATGTAAAGAAGTTTATTGATATAATGAACAATATGAATTTTGTTAATAAGGTGAATGTATTTACCTCTAGGTCAGATCATATTTTGGATGCTGTGTTTGCTTTACGGGTGATAATTACTTTATGAATTTGATAGTGGAGCCAGATTTTTCTATCTCTTTTTACACAAGCTTATTATGTTTGATATTTCAGTCTTATTACCAAGTAAACTTAGGACTAAAAATAACATTTAGGAACAAACGGTATTAGACTGTACTGTACTAATAGATGTGGGTGTTACTGTTATTGAAGAAAAATATAATGAACCCTGTGGATGTACTGACTTAAATAGTAGTAGAAATATTTCTGTAGGTGAATGTGTAGTCTGTCTTGTTGCTTTGTATTTTTCTGTATTTTCCAAAGAATATGATAAAATGTGCCCTGTGGTGGAGAAAGATATTGTCATAAAAGACAGCTCCCCATGGTTCAATGCTGCAATTAGGGAAGCTAGGAAAAAACGGAGGTTGGCAGAGTCACGTTGGCATAAGCATAAAACAAAGAGAAATCGAATGTTATATGTGGAAGCTAGGAATGAGGTAAATAGATTATTAAGAGATGTAAAGAAGACATATTATAATGAAAAAGTAACTGAGGTTGGGTCCAATATCAAAAGGCTGTATTCTGTGTTCGATGAACTTTTAGGGAAAATTAAGAGGCATGTTTTACCAGACGGGGGAGGTCTGAGCTTGAATTGGCAAATGAATTTGCTGAATTCTTTGAGTCAAAGGTTGCCTGTTTACTTTGTAACTTCACAACTGATGTTTCTTGCCCCTATCCTTACTTTCCTGATTTTCCTTTCTCAAAGTTTTTGCAGTTTAGGCCAATTTCACTCGATGCTTTACAAAACTATGTTCATTGGTTTCTCTGGCCGCTCCTATTGCAGTAACGATCCTTTTCCAATAAATGAGGTCATCGACGCCCCGAACATAGATAGGTTACTGCAATTGCAGCAGCTTCGAATAGTCAACTTGAGTATTACTAAGAGCTTAGTCCCGTCCTCTGAAAAAGTTGCTATCATTAAACCATCTCTTAAAGGATCCCTTGATCATCAAGAATTTAAATCTTACAGACCAATTTCTAACTTGTCTTTTTTGTCAAAAATGATCGAGACTTCCGTTTTAGATCAACTCAGTCAGCACTTAAAGTAATTGGAGCTATTCCTGAAGATCAGTCGGCTTATCGGAAATTCCATTCTACTGAAACAGCTCTTTGTGCCGTAATTAATGACTTGTTAGGTTTCTCCGATGACGGTAAATGTAGCTTGCTTATTCTCCTAGATCTTAGCGCTGCTTTTGATACAGTGGTTCATGAAGTGTTAATAGAGGATATGACTGCTATTGGGATCGATGGGGATGCTCTTAAATGGTTTAATAACTATTTATCGAATAGATCTTTCAAGGTGAAGGTTAAAGATAGATATTCTGAAGTAGAAAGCTCACCACGGGTGTTCCACAAGGAAGCGTACTTGGCCCGGTTCTTTTTAGTATTTATACAATCGAGTTGTCCTTGGATTTTATTTAAATTACATGGCGTTCAATGTAAATTTTTTGCTGATGACACCCAGTTCTATTTAATAGTAGATGACATTATTGAAGATCAAGCTGTTATTGATAGACTTATGGCAGATGTTTCGAAATGGATGCAAAAGAAAAAGCTGAAACTAAATGAAAATAAAACTGAATGTATCCTAATTGGCACTAAATATACTTAAGAAGGTTTGATAACGTTAATAGCATCTCCATCAATAAGGAAATATTTTGTTAACTGATAAAGTCAGAGATCTCGGGTAGTAGTTGATGGTTCTTTGACATTTGATGAACATATTAACAATGTGGTTAGGACCGCAAATTATCATCTGAGGAATATCGCATCCATTAGAAAATATCTTAACGAAGATGCCACTAAGCTGCTAATTAATAGTTTGGTAGTTAGCAGAGTAGACTATTGTAACTCGTTGTATTACAATTTACCTAATTATCGTCTTAAGAAACTTCAATGATTTTGAATAGAGCTGCTAGACTAATTGTTGGTATATCCCCGCGAGAACATATTACTCCAACCTTAATTAAATTACACTGGTTACCAGTCAAAGCAAGGATTATTTTTAAACTTTGCGTCTTAACATATCAAGCTATTAACACGGGAGAGCCATTGTATCTTAAAGGTTGCCTGAAAAGATACGTAGTAGGGCCTGGTGTTCATACACGCCTTTCCCGTGATGATTTCAGACTTGATGAGCCTCGTGCAACGACCACTCTTGGTACGAGAACTTTTAAGCACTGCGCTCCTAGATTGTATAATCAACTCCCGGCATCAGTTTAAGTGTGCTGGAAATATCTTTCAGTTCAAAAAGCTATTGAAAACCCATTTATTTTCACTCAGCTATAACACTGAGACAAATGCAATTAACCCGCTTTACATGACATAGACTTTTAAACTTTTTAACTATAATATAAGTGATTTGGAAATCCCGTCTGAACGCTTAATAGCGAAAGCAGGGATACTTGATAAACCGTCAGACATAGACATAGACAGACATAGACATAAAGGGTAGAGAAACTAGCAACTAGTGCCAATATACTAGAAGGAGACGTACCAGACACTAGAAACTAGTGTCAAAATACTAGGAGACGTTTGGCAAAATAGAAACCATCGTCAAAATACTAGGAGATGGTTGAGAAACTAGAAAACTAGTGTCAAAATACTAGAAGAAACTAGCAACCAATGTCAGAATACTATAAGAAGAATGAGCTCTGTCCTAGACGTGACTCTCCTCTAGAATTTGGAATCTAGAGCGTAGTAAGATGCCCACGTTAAAAAAATAATGAAATATTAAATTGAACTCTCTTCCTCTGCCAGCGCAACTGGTAAAGCAAGCGGCCATGCCCTTGGCTTATTATCCTCGGGCTACAATGGATCAGGAGGCGAAGCCCCTGAATAATACAGGGACCCGCTTGCACGTGAACAGGCCTTTATTACCGACGCAGACGCCCTCCTGAATAAGTAATCCTACAAGCGCATCGCTTCACCCCTTGATCGTGTCTGGGTATTTTTCTTTGCCTTTCGAGACCGTGCCCACACACACTTATTTATATATACATATATATTTTTTTAAATTGTAAAAGATGGCAGTACGTATATATATATATATATATATATATATATATATAATATATATTGTCATATTTTCCATTCGTAAAGGAGGTCCTTGCTCGTTCGCTGTCAAAGGGATAACTTGGTGTTATCCAGAGAGAGAGAGAGAGAGATGAGTATATGAAGATCAAGCAGAGAGATGCCTTAGCAATCGCATTTGACGCTCTCTCTCTCTCTCTCAGCCAGTCTGTTTTCTTTCACAAATTCAACAGCCCTTTGGCTAATCTGCTTTGAAGCAACAAAGGCAGACTTAAATCTAAGTATTGACGAGATTAGTTTTTCCTGAAGTTTTTAAACTTTTTTAAATTTGTTTTATATTTTATTTTCATTTTTTTTTAAATTAGACGCCTCGGTGTGAAAAGCAACAACCTTTTCTGGGATATATATATATATATATATATATATATATATATATATATACATATATATATATATTATATATATATACATATATATATATATATATATATATATATATATATATATATATATATAATATATATATATATATCTTTTAACTTATAAACCAATGTCGAAAATACACATTGGTAAATTCTACATGAAATAAAGCACGGTTTTTGTACATGTTACATAGTATGTACATTTGTTTAGAGCTGAAGATTTTAGCAATATGCAAGTCAAAAATTTAAGTGTAATAACAATGTTATCATTTATGATAACATTGTTATTAACACTTAAATGTATGATAACAGTGTTATCATACAGCCACAAGAAATCATCAGACAATCCTAAACAGTATTTGTAAACCAGAAGTTGACAAAAATTGATGAGGGAAGTAACAGCCGGTTGAAATGGCTCTTTTTCTCGTTTCGCTTCTGTGTTTCCATTCATTTGCTGTGGCCTAACCCTCCCTACGTATCCCCCTCCCTTCCCAACCCCACTCTTCCCCCTTCCCATTCCTCCCCTGCCCATTCTACTTTCCATCTCCTTTATCTTCCCATCCACTCCAACTTCCCCCTTCCCAACTATTCTCCTACCCCTTCCCCTCCCTTTTATTCCCCCTCTCTTCTCCCATTTTCTACCCTCCCTTTCCCATCCCTTCACTTACTAATCCCCCTTCCCCATCCCTTCCATCCCCTTCGCCCCTCCCATCTCATCCTCCCCTTCCCCCTCCCATCTCCCCCCTCCCCCCCTCCCAGATGGTCTCCTTCGCTTGCTCCCATCTTTCCCTACTGCATCGCCCTATCTAGGGGACCCCCTAACAGAAGACGAAAATTGGTTATACGATATCATCTTTCGTTGTGGGGAGAAATCCCCCCCTTTTTCGGTGGAGGGGGGAGGGTGCTGATGCTGCTATGGGGACTGCATTAGCCTCGTTCGCCTAAATGACCGGAGAAGACGTCTCTAGGATTCCCTAATCACTTCCTTTGTTTCTCCTCTTACAATATCCTGAAGGGGATGATAGGTCCTGCGTTCGGCCATCCTGGCTTACACCTTCAGGGGCGAGAGATGTTTTTGTTTTCCGTAGGTCACTGGTGATGGAGGAAATTGAGAAAAATGAAGAAAAGAGTGAGAGAAGATATTCAGGATTAAATAAATTCCATCCTTTATTCATTCGAGAGAGAGAGAGAGAGAGAGAGAGAGAGAGAGAGTGATGGAAGAAATTGAGATAAATGAATAACAGAGAGAGAGAAGATATTCACGATTGAATAAATTTCATCCTTTATTTATTCCCGAGAGAGAGAGAGAGAGAGAGAGAGAGAGAGAGAGAGAGAGAGAGAGAGAGATTCAAAGTGCACCACGGTGCACTGGATTTCAAGGGCAATGGTCTTAATCTCATGAATTATTACCACGGTTATTATTATTATTATTATTATTATTATTATTATTATTATTATTATTATTATTATTAGGCATAAAGAGATAGAAAACAGATGAAAATAAGAAATATAAAGTGAAACAAATAAACAATCTCAGTCATCATACACATCATTGCAAAACAGATGCAGATTCATTTTACTTTTCGGGGAAATTACAACTATATTACGCTATTTTTGAAGGTTACTTTTTGCCCTCTTATGAACCATAATTCGTAAGTGGCTTATTCGTTCAATGTAGCTTAAAGATACCGAGGCTTTTTGTGTGTATTTAATGATAAAGAAAAACAAGATACAAGGCACAAAAATTCTTGTCTTAGGTTGCCTATAATTTTATGTCAGATAATGAGGTCTTCTTTAACCAGGCTACTCGATCGTTACGTGCATAGATAGATAAAATGTACATAGATAACGCGTACACATAAATATAATATATATATATAATGTATGTGTATGTATAGATATGCATATATATATATATATATATATATATATATATATATATATATATATTTGTATATATATATATATATATATACATATATATATATATATATATATATAAAATATTATATATATACAATATATATATATACATATATATATATATATTATATGTGTGTGTGTGTCATGAGTATTTTTACCCTAACATCAGCACACTGTTTCGGTCGCAATAGATTGCGGTCGAGGAAGTTTACTGCTAAAAATTCCGAGATGGAACAATGATACACATTGCATTCGGGAGATTTTCGGATCAGAAGGAGATTTTATCCAAGTAATGGAGTTGCACTTTCGGAGGGATTGGACAAAGGCTGGTCACGGGGGTGCTTTGCATCCAGACGATTTTGGTGTACACGTCGGATTTTATCCATTTCCACGTCTTTTTCCTGTAATGGCAGACTCGTTGAAACTGATCCTGTATCGATCACGTATCCAGTTACCTACCTCCGTGTAGAGACCTTTATTTAGCCTTAGTAGACTTTCATGAATGGTTGTGTTTATGTTTTCTACCAGCGGAGGAAGATTGGAGTTTTAGAATGTAAGACTCTCCTTAGAGCCTTTCATAGATCTCCGACTCTGCAGTTAGTACATTGTCTCAGACTGAAAACCGATACAGGTTCGTCTGTGCTGTTTGTTATAGACTACGTACAGTTGAACACAGGTTTCCCTGGTACACCTTCTTGAGGGACTTCGAAAAATTATATGGTAACAGTGTTTACTGAGGGGGATGGGGGGAGGACGCTTCCGCTCTTAACAAGAGTTCCACCAATAAGCTCTGGAATTCTTTCAGTGGGAGGAGTCATTAGGTATGGTTGGAGAAAGACACACACACACACACACACACACACGGAGTAAAAGAAAAAGAAAAAAAAAGAAATCTGAGTAGGTTATAGCGCTGTAACCAAGATTACTGTCTCACTTTTAATATGAGTTTGTTTATTGAAATTCCACTTAACTTTCGTCTAAGGCGTTATCTTACCACCGTGTCTGTTATTATATATCGGTCATATTCATTATGCAATACTTAAAATTGATCAACTGACCAAAATTCCAAATCCTCCCCCACAATTCTATGAGGTGCGAAGACGTCTGCATGAGGCAGGAATACCTAATAGAATTCCTGCCAAGAAGGAATTTCTCGCCGAACGGCATCGTGCTGATAGGCTTTCCTTTGTTCAACAGTTTGTGGGGGAGGATATGGAATTTTGGTCTCTAGTCGTATGCAGCGACGAAAGGTCTTTTACTAGCAGAAGTCACGGCAGAATACATAACTGAAGACCGAGTAATATAAGGTGAGTTTCTATAATCATTAATAACAGTCAGACTATAATAATTATAAGCAAGGGTAATATAATCAAAATAATAATTCTGTCAATAACCTATTTTCCGTTAATTGAATTATGTTGCCACGAGAGGTGTGAAAATAAAAATTCTTCATTGAAAACCCCCCAATAGTTCTACTATGGCTTGCTTTCAGGCATTAAGCAAATGCATTATTAATGTTATGAATAATCACGTAGGCAAACTTATAATATAGAGTACAGCCTGTTTACTGAATTAAAGAATATCATATCATAACGGACCGTTGGAGATCAAACTTAATGCTATTATAAGTATTAATCCTTGCAGATGAATAAACACTCTTAACTTATTGCAAGGGTTGTTACTTAGCATTTTATTTCCCCAAACGATATAGGATTATTTCTCTATTACGAAAAGCAAAGCGTAAAATTGGGTTAAAAAATTAAGATTTTTTCTCGCCCTTCAGATACTACAGAAGAAACATTTACGAGGTGACCAGGAATGGGCATGTCACAGTAAACGTGTGGGGCTGGATCTTCTTACATTGTATGGGTGATATCACCATGATTGAGTGGAGGTTCACTGGTGAAAAATACATTGAAATTCTTCAGGATTTCTAACTTCTTTCACTTCAACAGCGAAATTATTCCTCCTCACCTGTTCCTGTCATTTTCATTCACGACCGCTGCCCCATCCATACGGACAGAATAGTCCAGGAATGGTTTCAAGGTCGAGAGGATCTGCAATTGCTTGACAGGCCAAATAAGGATACAGACATGAACATCACTGAGAATATTTAGGCTAATTTGGTAAAATGTTGGGAACCTGAGAGGGTGAGGAGACCAGATCAACTTATGGACCACTGGGAACACAATGGAAGCTCTTCCACAATCGACCACAGATCGTCAGAAACCATGAATCTTCTATGCCTAACAGATTGCAAGAGGTGATCTAGAAGGAAGGTGGCTGGACTTCTCATTAATATTAAAAATAATGTAAAAATTGAGTGTGTATATTTGGATTACCCCATAGCTTCCGCTGAACTTCCATGTCGTATGATGTAAAAAAAAATCGTAAACAGACCTATGCTTATCGTTTAGCTCCAGGTCATGATTATTATAATTTATTTATTAGAAAGGTGAATTTGATATCTTAAAGGAGTTCAAAATCTAAAGGGAATTTCGCTATCCTGATTTTTCTTTAAAAATTATCTAAAAAGAGAACCTTAGGACAATATCATCAAACTACATTTTCTCCAAATAGCTCTTTCCACAGTGGACAGGTAAATGACTGAAAGGGCTGTTTAACAATAGAGACGCCTGTCTCTATCCTCACACGAATGATGATAAGAGCGAAAGGAATTTCTGTCCGTATGGCATTAAAACATGTATCACAATTAATATATTAGAAAATATAAGCAGTAGGTTTGTTTTATCCATATCATGTAATAATTATTGTACTGAACGGGGTGTAGGGAATAACCTCTACAGTATATTCAAGAGGGAATACAAACCCAACCATGAATACAAGAAACCTCTGAATATCAACAATTGTTTATCATTGGCAAACGAATTACGTTTACCATATGGGAATGGTTAAAAGTTTGCACCAAGTTTTGGAGTCCTTCACTTTCCATTACACGTTGTGGAATTTTCTCTGTCCCTAGTAGTTTCATTTTGATTCCTCATTACCGTCTACTCTCTCTCTCTCTCTCTCTCTCTCTCTCTCTCTCTCTCTCTCTCTCTCTCTCTCTCTCTCTCCCCTTTTCATTCTATATGTATTTACAAGAGAGAGTGGGTTTAACCTAATCATTCTTCTTGTGAATGTTGTATTCAGAAAATCTACAGTACTATAGTAATAATAGTATAAACACCAAAAACTCGCAGGCATTAAAGATAAACAAGAAAATATTTCAAGTGGAGCTTTTCGTTAGCCATACACTATCCACGAGCATATCTAGTACTTCGTCCACTCATCGGGGTCGCAATAGGCCCACCTTACCCCTAGTCCCCCACCCATTTCAGTTGTAGTAATGCCAGGCTGAGGACATCGGTAAAGCAAAAGCAAGAAGCTTGTCAGTTTGAATTACATTTTAGAATTCCAAAACCTGTAAGACGGCTTAACAACAAGAACTCAATCCCCGACAACACTCGCCCCGCCCCCCGAATAAATATATATGCACATATTAGTTTAGTCAAGATTAGAGGGTGTTAATGACATATAAAAACTGCATACTTAGCGCAGTGGTATTTCTAGGTGACATGTCACTTTAAAATAGCTAATATGAGACTTGGCAAACGTGATAAGGTTAAAATATCCTGTTATGATGTGCGTGATTCTCTCCAATACCAATATAACTCTAAAATTTTGATCAATTTTAAGTATTGCATAATGAATATGACCGATATATAATAACAGACACTGTGGTAAGATAACGACTTAGACGAAAGTTAAGTGGAATCTTAATAAACAAACTTATATTAAAAGTGAGACAGTAATCTTAGTTACAGCGATAAAACCTACTCAGATTTCTTTTTTTCTCTTTTACTCCGTGTGTGTGTGTGTGTCTTTCTCCAACCATACCTAATGACTCCTCCCACTGAAAGAATTCCAGAGCTTATTGGTGGAACTCTTGCTAAGAGAGGAAGAGTCCTCCCCCCATCCCCCTCAGTAAACACTGTTACCATGTAATTTTTCGAAGTCCCTCAAGAAGGTGTACCAGGGAAACCTGTGTTCAACTGCACATATATAGGAGTAGAATTTGGATGGGGGTGGGGTATGAAGGGCTACCTGCTTGTTTGTACGTTATGTGTAAGTGTGCGTGTGTGTGCGCGTTTCCCTGATAATTTAATCACATGACAGTACTTATCTTTCGTATATTCTGTCCATATTTCATTACCTAACGGTCTTTGCACCGTCCCTTTGGCCACTAGGTGCAAGCGCTTTCATTCCTTTTACTGTACCTCCTTTCGTATTCTCTTTCTTCAATCTTCCTTTCTACCCTCTCCTAACACTTGATTTATTCCATACAGTTCCAGTTATTGTTATATTTTCTCTGGTTTTTATCTTTATTTATTTATTTATTTATTTTTATGTAGCTTATGTCCTTCTGTTCCAACTTTTATTGCTCCTTGTATCTGAATTTTATAGTTATTCTTATTTTCCCAACACCAATTTGCTTATGTTCACCCTATTTTATGATTCTTTGTTTATTCGTTATTTTTTTCTGACACTTTTCCATTATTTATTCGTTCAACATATTTTGTTGTGATGAATTTTCATAATATGACTTATGATAAATAATTTTCTAATGTTTATTTTATTAATTTTCCCCCGTATATATATATTGAACAGTTTTTCTTTTATTAATTTTATTCATTATTCACAATATTTATTATGATGATTTTCTCTT
Source organism: Macrobrachium nipponense (assembly GCF_015104395.2). Taxonomy (NCBI): domain Eukaryota; kingdom Metazoa; phylum Arthropoda; class Malacostraca; order Decapoda; family Palaemonidae; genus Macrobrachium; species Macrobrachium nipponense. The sequence goes on along the minus strand of NC_087213.1, from coordinate 56,853,747 downwards.
ATATTAATATTTTTCACAATATGCATTTTAATAATTTTTTATGTTTATTTTATTTCTTATAGTTACTAAATATTTTTTCTTATATTAATATTATTCACAATATATATTATAATAATGTTTATTTTCTATGTTTATTTTATTCCTTATATAGTTACTAAATATTTTTCTTACATGCCTTGGGCGTTTTATTCTCCCCTTTCCTCTTCCTCTTCTCCCGCTTTCCTCTCTCTCTCTCTCTCTCTCTATCCTCTCGCTCCTCTCTCTCTCTCTCTCTCCCCTCCCTACCTCCTCCACCTCCTCTTCCCCCCCCTCCGCCCCATTTCCCCCGCTTTCCCGATTCCCCTCGGCAATAGTCCGGTCTCCTCTCTTATTCGTATTTCAATTTCTAGTCCCTTTTCTCGAGTTTTATTGCAACTTCCCTCTTCCCTAGTTTGTTGCTACCACCTCCGCTTCCTTTTACTTCCCTCCTCCCTTTCTCCCCTCCCGCTACCCCTACCCCCTCCCCTCCCTTCCCCTCTCCTCCTCCCTCTATCTCCAATCTTGGCCCTCTCCCGTTTCCCCTCTTCCGTAGTTTGTTGCTACCACTTCCGCCGCCTTTTGCTTCAACCTCCCCCCTCTCCTACCCCTACCCTTACCCTCCCTCCTCCCCTATCCCTGCCTTCCTCCCTCTATCTCTAATCTTGGCCCTCTCCCTTTTCCCCTCTTCCGTAGTTTGTTGCTACCACCTCCGCCGCCTTTCGCTGCAAACTCCCTCCTCCAACCCCCTCGGCCCTCTCCCCTTCCTCTTCCCCTCCTTCACCCCTTCCCCTCGGATAATCCCCTCGTACGGGATGACCATGCAAGGAAGCCCCCCGACACATTGCGGCGTTAAATATTATCCAATTTCCTCTATGAGATTACAGCTCCATTGCCTGAATATGCTCTTTAAAACCGTTGGATTGTTTGTAATACTGTAGACTGAATGGAAGTCAGAGAGAGAGAGAGAGAGAGAGAGAGAGAGAGAGAATTTTGTATTCTTTAATTATGAAATTATTCTGAATTTTTTTTCGTCAATTTGAAATTTACCTATTGCATTGTCATTTTGTTGTTGTTCAGTTATTAAGTTATTAGTTACTTTATTTTGTCAAATTTTTTCCGTTGAATGGAAGTCAGAGAGAGAGAGAGAGAGAGAGAGAGAGAGAGAGAGAGAGAGAGAGAGAGGGGAATTTTGTTAACTTTAATCATGAAATTATTCTGTGCCTTTTTTTTTTTTTTTTTCTTTTGTTAATATGAAATTTATCTATTACATTGTCATCTTGTAGGTGATCAGTTATTAAGTTATTCGTTATTTTACTTTGTCATATTTTCTGTCCTTCAGTTATTAAGTTATTTTCCAGTTAATCTTTCTATGGAAGGCTTTTCTTCACAGCTCCCCCCCCCCCCTTCCCTCCACCCTCCTCCTAAGCAAAGTTTTAAGAAAAAGTTGAATATTCATTTTATCTGCGACCCCTAATTCAGGCTGAATTTTGGGTTGGCTTTTTAATCTTGATATTTTTACAATTAGTTTCCGGCCCACCCACCCCCACTTTTTTTTTTTGTTTGTGCCGTGAAGGTTTCAGGGAGCCTATAAACGCTCCTCAGTGAAAAACTTAAATAGTCTCTTGAACTTTCCTTACATGATTCAGATCACATACGAACCTTATTATATATATATATATATATATATATATATATATATATATATATATATATATATATATATATATATATATATATATATATTTATATATATATATATATATATATATATATATATATATTATCATGAATTTTTATCACATCACCGTGATTCATTTATACATGCATTAAGCTACAAATGTCCTTTAATATCCAATTGGCACTACCTCGGAATGAATATATTTTCATATATGTTAACCGAAGGGGAATTGTTTAGTTGATAACATTTTCTTCGTCTCATGGATACGTGTATATATATATATATATATATATATATATATATATATGTGTGTGTATGTGTGTGTGTGTGTGTGTATGTGTATATATAACACCCATTTCTCCAAGTGTTTATATACAGTGCATTGACTGACTAACTTCTAATTGAGCCTTGAATCAGTCAATTATATACTTAGTAAAAAAAAAAATATATATATATATAATATATATATATACGAATATATATATATATATATATATATATATATATATATATATTATATTCGTACCCCAAATTGAAAATTTAAGAAAGACACACACAAAGGAAACACGTGCTCCAAACTGAAAAGATAAGAAAGACACGCAAAAAACACGTACATCAAACTGAAAATATAAGAAAAACTCACAAAAAAACACGCACTCCAAGCTGAAATATAAGAAAAACTCACAAAAAAACACGCACTCCAAGCTGAAAATATAAGAAAAACTCACAAAAAAACACGCACTCCAAGCTGAAACTATAAGAAAAACACACCAATCTGACACCCGTCCATGTTTGGGCCACCCATGCGGCTTGCCCTCACGAGACCCAAAAACATCCCTTCTCTGAATGATTTAGTAGGACAAGGTGTCTAGAATTGGGATTTGGATTTATCGATATTCCTAATTCAGCGTTTGATGTTTCATGAAGAGAATCCAGACAAGAGGAAAGTCTTTATTGGGAATAAATCGGAAACTTTTGCAACCCGACTAAGTTCTCTGGGAACAGGAATTCTGTCCTCGCGTTTACTTTCCGTCCTCCGGTCTGGGCAAGATGCGGCCATGAGGTTGTTCGTGTCAAATATATTTTTGATGTTATGATGTATATATGTGTATGTATACATGTACATACACACATGTGTGTATGTATATATATATATGGATATATAAGTATATATATATATATATATATAGATATATATATATATATTTATATATTTCTCAGTAGAAGGATTCACTGTAATATTCTTGTTTATCAAGACGAAATATATTTGTAGAAATATTTACAATATTTATACAAATATATTTCGTCTTGATAAACAAGAATATTACTGTGGATCCTTCTACTGTTACTTAGAAGCACGATACGGTGTTTTATATGGCATATATATATATATATATGTATATATCTATATATATATATCCTATATATATATATATCTATATATGTATCATATTTATCTTACTAATGCAAGCCATGAATTTCCACGTTGTTTTGTTATATGACATTTTCAAAAATTGAGATCATTCATTAACCATACATTAACGTAGAGGAGGTAATCTCCCATTACTAGCAATGCATTATCCTGAGTCTCCCCATTTGCAAACCGTGCAGGAGAGAGAGAGAGAGAGAGAGAGAGAGAGAGAGAGAGAGAGAGAGAGAGAGGGGGGGGGGGGGGGGGGGGGGGTGGGGGGGACCACCACATTAAGACGTTAACACCTGTTATTAACAACAGACAGACAGTCAGTCAGGGGGACGGAAATAAAAGCAACTAAATCTTTTTGTAAGCAATTGAGCATTAGCTCCGAGAGGAGGATTGAAGACCTTCCGAAAGCACGTCCGAGGATGAAGTGTATAATGGCGTCCTTTCTCTCCATCTTTTTTTTTTCCCCCTTTCTTTTCGTGCCTTCCTTCCTTCCTTCCTTCGGGCGATGTCTCAATAAGCGAAGAGTGATAATGGATTGCTCACAGGGACGTATAGTAGGATCAATAAAGGATAGGGCAGCAGGAGTAGTATATATAATAGTAGGAGAAGGGCGTGGCCTTGGGGATATCCTGCCGCTCCAGGGAAGGGAAAATGAAGACTTCAGCCTGACAGGATTGGGAGAGAGAGAGAGAGAGAGAGAGAGAGAGAGAGAGAGAGAGAGAGAGAGAGAGAGAGAGAGAGAGAGACGCGCATAGATAGAGTCCCAGATAATAAGGGAGATTGTCCAGCTAATGGAATTGAGAGATTACTGACCCAAATCCCCCCTCTCTGCCTTCTCCCCTGCCCCCTACTTTTTTTTTTTTTTTTTTTTACCTCTGGAAGGAAATTTTAAAAGGGTCCTGGGACAGGTAACATACAGGTGGACTTGCCTGGTTCGTTGAAATAAATCTTTTAGCCTAATGGAATTGGGTGATAGGACTGCAGGCAGACTTCTTGTGAATGCAAGAAAAGAATAATAAAATAGAATAAATAAATAAAGTAAGATAAAACATACTTTAGCAGTTATTCAAGGCAATGATCCATTTATAAGAAGGAATTTAGCATTTTGTTGTGTTATCTTGTTCATAAACCATATACATTTTCGTAAAGGGCACTGCTCTTTACTAAGATTGCTTTTATTTATTTAATTTATTTATTTTTATTTAATACTCAGACCAGCAATCCGTAACACTTGCTATACCACCCACCATCACTGACGGTTTCTCGAGATATTTAATTATCTAGGCATAGCAAGTACTCTTTCGGAAAAGTATTCACCCAACCCCCACCCATAGCCCTACACCATACACACACACATACACATAAACACATGTGTATATATATATATATATATATATATATATATATATATATATATATATATATATATATATATATCGGGTAAAAGTGTTCTGTTACAACAGAGTTCCATCTAATAAAAGGAGTCTGAAATATAGTACATTCTTTCTATATTTTGGCGTTTTTATGGGCTCCTTTAATATATATTATATATATATATATATAGATATATATATATATATATATATATATATATATATCATATATGTATATATATATGTGTGTGTATGTATGTAATACGTATGTGTGTGTGTATATTATACATACACATATTCATATATATATATATATATATATATATATTATATTATATTATATATACTGTATATATGATGTATGTATATATGTATACATACATATGTATATATACATATATATGTGTGTATATCGACACATTTACTGAGACAAAAGAATGGATTTGTAAAAAAGAAAACCAGACGTAAATATTCACAAATTTATTTTGGTTTGACGTTCGGTATTTACAACATCGTTACAAGAACACAATAAATTATCATCATCATCTCTGCTTTGCTTCTCGCTGTGTACAGTGCTAATGGAACCATTTAATCGAACAAGGTGCTCTACACATTACGGGAGAGAGAGAGAGAGAGAGAGAGAGAGAGAGAGAGAGAGAGAGAGAGAGAGAGAGAGAGAGAGATTTAACTGATCGTAAATGAGATTTTTTTTCGTCCTGATAGAGAATAAAGTAAAAAAAAAATCCTTAATTCACATGACGAACTTAAATGAAAAAATGGAATCATTGCAAAAAAAAATATCCTTGAATTGACCTCAAGAAATTAATTTGGAATATATATGATTTTTAATAAAGACTTGCATGGGTAGAATTCAATATCCTTATGGAAATTAACTTAATTTTATCTTTAACAATTTAGCGTGAGAATTTCCTGGTACCTTTAGGTTAGATTTAGTTGGATATAAAGATGCTTGCTTGTGTAAAGAGAGAGAGAGAGAGAGAGAGAGAGAGAGAGAGAGAGAGAGAGAGAGAGAGAGAGAATATGTAAATGGAGGGTGATAGATCTAGCTTTACCATCTGTAACATAAGCTTTTGTGATTAAGTCTATCAAGACTAAATGAGTTATGATACAGAGAAGACTTTTAAGACTATCAAAAGATAAAAGTTGATATGGTATATTTTGGAAAGAAAAATGAAAGAATGAATAGAATTTGATGGCTAAGGAAATAATTTTTTTAGAACATTGAAGAACCCGTCGCACATTCCATTGAAATTTGATGCTCAGTTCCTTATTGTTGTAAGGGGACAAAACTATGTCATAATAATGATAATGAGAATAAAATGATGAATATGAAAAACTGATTATAATGAAAAATCAAATATAAAAATAATATTGATCATAATTATAAAAGGATAACTTAAGAACGATCCTGTGCGATGGAATCACGGAGAAAATTGAGTAAACTCGGAAATATAGATAAAGACGAAACTGAAGATCAAAACAAGGACAGTGATAAATGGGGAGAATGCAAAAAATGCAAAAATTGCCAGAACTCCTCCGGAGAAGAAGATACGGCAGAAAACGGGGAAAGAAAGAGAGAGAGAGAGAGAGAGAGAGAGAGAGAGAGAGAGAGAGAGAGAGCATTACTAAGGAAGGCAGTAGCCATGAAATAAAGCAATTAAAGCAAAGCGCCAGCCATGACCAGCATTTAAGCGAGAGAGAGAGAGAGAGAGAGAGAGAGAGAGAGAGAGAGAGAGAGAGAGAGAGAGAGAAATTCATTGAATCATTTGATCAAATATGTTAACATATATACACATATATATGTATATATAGATATATATTGAAAGAGCCAGAAGGAAATATTAAAAGGCGCAAGTACCTAGCGCTTTCGTGTACATATTAGACACATCTTCAGGGCGTGAATTTATGAGAATGAAGGTATACTCATTCCTTTTAATATTTCCTTCTGGGGCCCTTGCAGTATATACATTTAGTCACGTGATCCTTGTGATGATATAGCATACATGTATCCGCTTATGAAGTATAGTTATAGACTATCCATTCATAAGCCAGACAATTGACGATGTATGGAAACTTTTAAAAAAATGTTTCAGGAAATTTCAGATATTATCAAATACGTTCAGTTATGACACTTCATAGAATGAGGATGGCAGCAAATGTGAAAATTATTACAGCAATGATTCTTCAGACATTCTTGGTAGAGGAATAGGCAGGAAAGAAGTGAGCTGAAGTCGGCCATATTGCCTGAACGGTATATTTCGTAATTTAAGGTAATAACTTCGGATTTTCTGGTTTTGCAAAATATCATTTTTATTGAATTCCTAATTCATGCCATTTTGTTGCGTGGAGGCCCGGAATTCGTTTTGTATAAACCAATAGTACTTTTCATTGCTTTGAACTAAGTAGTTTTCCTTTTTGTTTTTAAGAAATTGGAACATATTCTGACCAGTGATGACTTGGGAATGCAACGTATCAATACGAGTTTTTGATGTGTAAGTCGACATTGTACGTTTACTATGTTCCAGAAATTGTTAATGGAAATTTTGTAAATGAAATTTCGGGAGAAAACTACTGGGATTTGCAAATTAAAATTTAGAAGCATTGTAAGATGCTGGGTTTGTTTTAACGGAATAGACTTTGTTTACATTTGGAACTCTTAAAGTAATTGCTGAATTTATGATATACGTATGAAGGAAGTTCGATGATTTTAGGTTATTAAAATCCTATCGTTGAATCTCCTCTTCAGACATAAGTTTCATTCGTTGGAATTTTAAACGTTCGTGAATTTGAACTTTATTTAGAAAGGCATTTATCTCCGTTTATGAAAACTTAGTTTGCACCGATAAAAATTGTTTGTAGGTATTTCTTAGATTATTATTGTTTAAGCTTAATCTTTGGTATAAAGCTGCCTGTAATATATAAAGTACTTGTTCTTGATTCGGAATAACAGCCTGAGAATGTTTTATTCGGATTTATATTCAAACTCGTTTCACATTCATCCTGAAAGTTTTGCTTAACTTTTTGCGGAATCTTCGTATTTTATGAAATTCGTAAAAAATTGATTAAAATGTCTATGGAGTTCCAAATCTCCATGTAATCCACAGAGCAGTAACCTTTCCGTGTAATCTTTGTATATGTTATTAAAGGCGTTCAAGTAATAGTAGCAGACCAAATTTGGCCGAGTTCAGCTCACTCTCAAGAAGTGAATTTATACAACCCTATGCCACTTTTCCCTTGTTATACATGCATACATACATATATACATATATGTATGAATGTATATATCTGTGTATATCCTACCTCATTTATTCCCTTGTTATATAAATACTTATAATAATTATCCTAGCATTATACGCGAGGATATGGGACAGAGAAGCTCATGTTAGTTAACTGATGTTTGCATGTGTTAATTATCCTTAATCCTTGATTTCACCAGATATCCATTTTATCCATAGATGGGGGGTCCGTGGGCGACGCCGTGTCCGTGACCGTGGGCATGACCCACGACTTCTGGGTAGTGGGCAGTTCCCTCGTAGGCGACCTGTGGATGTATTAGGAGTGTTTTAAGGGTATATATATATATATATATATATATATATATAAATTATATATATACATATATGTATATATGTAAATTATATTTATGTATATAAATAAATTATATACATATGTGTGTATTTTACTTATATTACCATTCTACATATTGAATTTAAATATAAATATTAAATAATTATCAATATATATCGAATCTGTCACTCATTCAATAAGCGTGAGAGCTTAATACTTACAATAATATTAAGCCACGGCTATTGTTTGATATCAAGTTCACTATACCTAGGGAATACCTTCTTACCTCCTAAGGGAATTATATTTGATAAGTGGTTCTGTCCCGCCCAGGATTCGAACCTGGGTCTTTGGTTTAGAAACAATTGTAATTCCCTTTGGAGTAAGTTGGAATAAGTTATTCTCAGAATAAAGTGTGTGTATGTGTGTGTGCGCCAAAGTTTTATAATATATATTTGCATATTAAAGACAGATCCCTATGAAGAGCAAAAAAAAAAAAAATGCAAAAAGGGATACTTTTGAAAAATCGCAGGACCCTTCTGGTAGAGATACAAGAGGAAGTTACAAAAGTTATCCGGTAACTTGTTGTGACTGATAAAAATGATGGAAAGGAAAAGAAAGAAAAAAAATGAAGCAACATGATTTGAACTGTCACAAAAGTTACTGGAAAAGGAAATAAAAAGAGATTGCTGAAGCGTACGAACGAGGTGAATTTCAGATGTACATTTAGCTGTACAACAGTGACCAGTTGACTTAACTAGTACCTGTGATGTGTACTTACATATTGTAAATGTTTTTACGTGTTTTTCCATGTTTATTGATTTATTTAAGTATATGAGAATGTAAATGGAAAAGCAATTACGAGAAGAGTAAGGAAATGTAAGGTCGAGTATCAGTGAATGAAGTCAGATATTTCTTTATGAACATTGAAATCCCCGTAAGTGTCTTAGTGAACTAAATCTCTCTTAATTGATACACTCATAGAAAACGGAGTCATGGAATCTCTATAGCACTGCCTAGAAAACGTAATAGTCCTCGTTCGAATTCGTTCCATTTTCATAGAACCCCTTCTGAGAACAACTCGTGACCCCTGACCTGGGCTTGGAATCCGTTGTAGTGGTCAGCGGTGTAGGTGACGACCTGCTTCCTGCCGTCGGGGAGGAGGACGTGGTACGACCCCTTCACTACGTTACCGTCGGAGCTCTCGGAGTGGCCGAAGTCGTTGCCAGTGTAGGCATCGGACACACCATACCCGTAGTCGTAAGGGGTTGGTGCCTGGGAGGAAAGGAAGAGTGCTTCTTGATTAATTCTTGTTAATAATATTTTTGTTACATTATAGTGAGTATTATATTACTGATGGAGGAAGAGTATTATTATTATTATTATTATTATTATTATTATTATTATTATTATTATTATTATTATATGAATACTGGTAAGGTTACTGTAATAAATAGCCATAATTACAGTGAGTGCAATTATAAAGTTAATGTCCTTTGTTCGTGCCAGTCAAGATAATGTAATAATCAGTGAATTTTTATGTTGCATAAATAGATTGTCTTGCATTTATTATTATTTACTAAATAAATTTGCCAGTGTATTCCTGGACAGTAGAAGATATAGAAAAATATGGCATACGAAAGTAAGAGAATATTACGTATGAATATACTAACATCATATGTATATGATATAGGGTGACCAGTTATCTTGTGATAGGAAATTTACAACAGCAGAGACTACAACAACTGAAGTTGTTGTATTTTGATAAATTGACAAACGACAGAGAAGGTAATAAATTTATTTATGAAAAGACAAAATATCATTATAAATATGTCGTTACAATGGAACTTTGTGTGAATATTGAACCATAATGTTGGTAATATCTCACGAGTGAGGAATAAGGCTTAGAATCCTTTTGCGAACCAGAGAGAGAGAGAGAGAGAGAGAGAGAGAGAGAGAGAGAGAGAGAGAGAGAGAGAGAGACAAGAAAATCATGTACAAGGAAAATATCTTGAAAGATGAAGAGACAATATTTACATATCCATATGTATATGAGAGAGAGAGAGAGAGAGAGAGAGAGAGAGAGAGAGAAAAAAAATGTACTCACGTGATGGACGACCGGAGCATGGTGATGCACGGGGGGGCCGTAGGGAGAGATGTCTGCGAGGGCGTAGCCAGAAAGGGCTGCCATGAGGATGAAGGCGACCTGGAAGCCAGACCAAAAAAAGAACAAATAAATAAATAAAATAATTCTTAGTGAATTCCTCCGAAGTGGGAGTGGAATTATAAGTGGAAGTGGGCGTGGAATTGAAATTGAGATTTGAAATGGGCGTGGAAGAGGGCGTTGGAGTAGGAGTCGGAGTAGTGAATGGGTGTACATTTTATCTTGGATGTGTAACTGTGTGGGAGATGTGTACAATTGCATTATAATGTTAATATGTATGTATAGACATGCATAAACTCAGTGTATGCATATACTTATGAACATAAATGCAAAACCGTAGTATGTTGTATATGTATATTTATATACATACACATACATACATTTTACGGTTCAGCATTCACGTATACATGTGTACACGCGTATACACTCCGTATGCACAAATAAACGCGCAGTCATCAATAACGGAAGATTTCACCTGAGTCACTGGTCGTCACTCAATCATATCCCAGTGACGCATCACTACCTCGTAAGCGTCGTTGCCTTGCGTCACGAGCGTGCATAGGTTGCGTCACTCCAGCAGCTACGACGATGTCACGCCGCCTTGCAAGGTCAAGTTGGGTTACGCGACAGAAACAAGGGTTTTTTTTTTTGTTGGGGGGGGGGGGGGGGGGAGTGTGGGGTTGTTGGTCGCTCTTGTGGAAAACTTGTTCCACATAGTTTTTTTTTTTTTTTTTTTTTTTTTTTTGTTTTTTTTTTTTTTTAGTGTGTAGATTGAATTGCATGTTTACAGGTGTGTGTATGTATATATATATATATATATATTATATATATATATATATATATATATATATATATATCTATATATATTATATATATACACACTACTTGAAATGAGACTTGATGAAATTTTGTTTCTTTGGAAAAAATTATTATATTTATATTACCGTGAACTCTAGACGAAGATGGTCACGTAATGTTCTTTACATGCATGTAGCTGTAATTACATTTTTACACATACATACATACATACATACACATATATTAAACGCGTGTATATATTTGTATGTTTTGTGTATGCATTGTTCTAAAGCTAATAAATGTTTTTTGTATTTCATATTTCTATCATGTCAGTAATCTAGAAGTTTACGTATTATTTTTTAAATGGGAATTTAATTTATTGAAAAGTGGATTAAGACTGAAAAATAATAAATGAAAAAGGGTGGTTAAATGAAATTAGAGGTGATCTTAGTATGTAAGTATACCTTTGAGGCATCTGATAGTAGATTAAAATCACGATATCTTCAGTTTTACATATTTCGTAAACAGACCAAAAGTTCCGCTCTTAAGAATTAAACCAAAAGAAATTTGAAATCAGATTCACCCGATAAAGATGAATTGAACCGGACATAACGACGGGTCCTTGGTTTGGGGGTGGGGGGGGGGGGCGAGATTTGGAAGGGGGGGGTAGGGGTGAGATTTGGGTATGGGTCAGCCGGTCCACCCGATTCCCCCTTAA
>NC_087213.1:56834490-56839490 GCF_015104395.2 Macrobrachium nipponense | reverse complement strand
ACCAATTCTGAATTATATCTCCAAATATTGTTACTGATATAATTATTTTTGAAAAGTGAACTCTAAAGCATGACGTTATTAATGTTTACTTTTGGAAAAGCTGCAGAAAATGTTTCTAAGTGTCATTTTTAACACAAACACGTTTAGTCGCTATAAGTATACCCTGGTATGGAGTCCCTCAAGGTGGCAAGCTTCTGCCTACTATTTTCATTTTTTTTTTATCAAGATTCGAAAAATATGAACCTGTTTCACTTTTTTTTTTATTTTTACAATATGTAATTCCTGCGTGTTAAATCCCGCGTGTGTCTTACCTTGATAGACATGGCTCGGAAGTTGATGGAACCTTGAAAACAAAGGTTTGGCTGCGAGAACACAGAAGCAGTCACGAGATGAATGATGCTGGTATGGACGCGGTGCGTCCGTTATATACCTGTGCACTTCGCTTGCTGGAGGTCAGGTGGCTGGTCACGCCCCCTAGTGCACCCTTACGTCCCCTCCCCCTTCTTTCCCCCATCATCTCCTCCTCCATCGTCAGGCTTGACGCGCGTTGGTGCATTCGTTTCCCCTTCCCTCCCATCACCTCCCCCCCCCCCCCCATCTCTCTCTCTCTCTCTCTCTCTCTCTCTCTCTCTCTTCCATTCATTCTCTGCCTTTCTCCTCCCACGAGAACTTTTGAATTCCCATTCAGGTGTGGCGTTCACACACACACACACACACACATAGTCTACGGACGCCGATGCCAAGGCCGGTGTCACAGGTTGTAAAGCACTGTTGCTCTTCGTTGCTGTTGGTTTTTTATGTTTAAAAAAAATGAAAAATCGGGAGATTTTATTGAACTGTTTACATTTCAAAAGTATGGTTTCTTTTGGAAATTGAAGCAATAGAAAAGTTCATGACGATATGATCATTGAATGCATACACACACAGATATATATATATATATATATATATATATATATATATATATATATAATATATAAATATATATATATATATATATATATATATATATATATGTATATATATATATATATATATATATATATATATATGTATATATATATATATTATATATATATATATATATATAAATATATTATGTATATATATATATATATATATATATATATATATATATATTTATAAACCAAGCAGTCCTTATTCATATATTTCCATAGAAATTTAGGTTTACATTAATGTATATATAGGTATATATATATATTATATATATAATATATATATATTATATATATATATATAACACACACCTATATTCATATGATATTGTTAAATTCCTGCACATGCTTCTGTAACAATCTTCGTGATCAGTCCAATACCTTGTTAGGGAGGTTATGAAGCATACCGATTTTATGAGGCATTATCATAACAAAGAGTTTACCATGATTCTTAAACTAATAGCTATTTGAGTCTCGTAAAAAAAAAGCTCGTGCAACCAATTCCTTATAAATGATTGAAGTGTTGACATATGTATGTATTCCTGTAGGCATATTTAAGTGTTTATATAAATGTGATATATGTATTTGTATGGATTTTTAAATGCAATTATTTACACACACACACACACACATAAACACACAAATATATATATATATATATATATATATATATATATATATATATATATATATATATATATATATATATATCATATATAAAATTATATGGGTGTGTGTACGCACGTGTAAAGAGAGAGAACGAAAACACTGATCTAAAATACATCAGTGTGAAGTAGAAAACGGCAGTGAAAATAAAAGTACAAAGAGAGAGAGAGAGAGAGAGAGAGAGAGAGAGAGAGAGAGAGAGAGAGAGAGAGAGAGAAATTCAACAACTCCCGTTGTTTTGTTGTGGGAATGCGAAAATAATAATGACAAAAGTGGGGAGAAGCGAAAGAGGTGACGAGAGATTTACGACGAGGGGGCGAGAGTCGGTACACGACGAAAATATAAAAGAATAATAATAAAAAAAGAGCGATAAAAAGATAAATGGAAACCAAAGAGAATTTCCACCCCGAACGGAAGCGGAGAATGTCAGAATGGAATTTTTACCCGCATATCAAAATAGTAGTTTTTTACCTCGTCGACGAAGGGTCTGGAATTCGTCACCGCAAGAAAGATGGTGGTGATGGCATTCTATCGTTACCACAAGAAGCTGGGGATGATGGTTCATTCCTATCGTACGCACACGAAAGATGGTGGTGTATGGATCTTATCGTCACCACAAGAAAGATGGTGGTGATGGCATTCTATCGTCACCACAAGAAAGATGGTGGTGCTGGCCCGTCTATTCGTCACCACAAAGAAAGATGGTTGGTGATGGCATTCCCTATCGTTTACCCAAAAAAAGATGTGGTGATGGCATTCTATCCGTTTCACCACAAGAAAGGTGGTGGTGATGGATTCCTATCGTTACCAAAAGAAGATGGTGGTGCTGGCATTCTAAAACTCCTCACACACCAGAAAGAATGGTGGTGATTGCTTCTATCGTTTAACGACAAAAAAGATGGTGGTGAGGCATTCTATCGTACCAGAATATGGTGTGATGGCATTCTTAATCGTACCACAAGAGATGGTGGTGATGGCTCCTATCTCCACAAGAAAGATGGTGGTGCTGGCATCTATCTACCACAGAAAGATGGTGGTGCTGCCCATATATCGTCACACAGAAGAAAGATGGTGATGGCATTCTATCGTTACCACAAGAAAGATGGTGGTGATGGCATTCTATCGTCACCACAAGAAAGATGGTGGTGATGGCATTCTATCGTTACCACAAGAAAGATGGTGGTGATGGCATTCTATCGTTCACCACAAGAAAAGGAATGGTGGTGATGGCATCATAGGCGTTACCACAAGAAAGATGTGGTGATGGCATTCTATCGTTCTCCACACAAGAAAGATTGGTGGTGATGGGCCAATTCCTTCGTTTAACCACAAGAAAGATGGTGGTGATGGCATTCTATCGTCACCACAAGAAAGATGGTGGTGATGGCATTCTATCGTCACCGCAAGAAAGATGGTGGTGATGGCATTCTATCGTCACCACAAGAAAGATGGTGGTGATGGCATTCTATCGTCACCACAAGAAAGATGGGGTGGTGGATGGCAATCCTATCGTTACCCTCAAGAAAAGCAATGGTGGTGAAATGCATTTCTATCGGGGTTTTCACCACAAGGGGGGGGAAAAGATGGTGGTGATGGCATTCTATCGTCACCGCAAGAAAGATGGTGGTGATGGCATTCTATCGTTACAAACCAAAAGACAAAGAAAGGGAGGACCCACCAAGAAGAAAAGAAAGTTAGGAAGGAAGAAAAGATGGTCGGGATCGGCAGTTATCCGTTACCAGCAAAGATGGTGGTGATGGCATTCTATCGTTACCACAAGAAAGATGGTTGGTGATGGCCATTCTATCGTCACCAACAAAGAAAGATGGTGGTGATGGCATCCTTATCGGTTACCACAGAAAGATTTGGTGGTGATGGCCGTTTCTATCCGCCAACCACAAGAAAGATGGTGGTGATGGCATTCTATCGTCACCACAAGAAAGATGGTGGTGATGGCATTCTATCGTCACCACAAGAAAGATGGTGGTGATGGCATTCTATCGTCACCACAAGAAAGATGGTGGTGATGGCATTCTATCGTTACCACAAGAAAGATGTGATGTTGATGGTGATGATGGCATTTGATCGTCACCGCAAGAAAGATGGTGATGTTGATCGTGATTTTGATGGCATTGATCCCGGTCAACCGCAAAGAAAGATGGAGTGAGTTGGATCGTGGATGGATGCCACACTTTTGGCTCGTAACCGCAGAAAGCGGTGATGGTGATGATCCATTTTATCGTCACCACATGAAAGATGTGATGTTGATGGTAATGATGGCATTTTATCGTCACCGCAAGAGAGATGGTGATGTTGATGGTGATGTTGAGGGTGATGATGGCATTTTATCGTCACCGCAAGAAAGATACTGATGTTGATGGTGATGATGGCATTTTATCATCACCGCATGGAAGATGGTGATTCTTTGATTGGTGATTGATGGCATTTTTATCTATCTTGGATACAAGCGATGATGATCGTTCGATCGGTTGATGATGGTATTTCATCGTCACCGCAAGAAAGATGGTGATGGTGATGATGGCATTTTATCGTCATTTTTATCAAAAGGGGGATGGATGATTTTGATGTTGATGGTGATGATGGCATTTTATCATCACCGCATGGAAGATGGTGATCTTGATGGTGATGATGGCATTTTATCGTCACCGCAAGAAAGATGGTGATGTTGATGGGTGGCATATGGTGGATGGATTTTAATCGTCACCGTTTTAATCTTTTTCACGCCAAAAGAAAGAATGGTGATGTTAAGATTGTGATTTGTTATTGGCATTTTAAATCGTCACCGTAAGAAAAGATAGTGTATGGTGATGCAGTTTTCTATCTTTTCAAACCGCAGCAAAGAAAAGATGGTGATATTGATGGTGATGACGACATTTTATTCGAAATGAAATCTTAACTTAAAGAAGAAATTAATAAAAGTTTAATTTTATTTCTTGACTTTTCATGACGATTGTTTTTTCATTCAGAGAATTACAACTGAAGCCAAGATTGAAGAATCTTTACAATCTTTATCATTATTGATATTGGAACTGAAGTCTGAATTAAAGAAATAAGAAAAATTTAATTTTATTTCTTGACATTTTCATGAAATTTAAAAGACGAGCTTTGTCTGTGTAGATATTCGAACTGAAGTCTAACTTAAAAGAAAATAAGAAATATAATTTTATTTTTTGAAGTTTTCAGAAGTTTCAGCTTTAATCAAAAATTATGCAAATTGTACCTTCGATGATAAATTGTTCATTTTAACCTTCAAAATAGAGTTGACACTCTTCCAAATGGGTCCGTTAATTTCGTACCTTCGGGGTCTCCTCTGAATATCAAATTTAAGGAATGTTTTATAGCAAATTCTGGATGTGC
>NC_087213.1:56796990-56824490 GCF_015104395.2 Macrobrachium nipponense | reverse complement strand
CCAAATAAAAAAACTGAAGAAAAACTGCATGCAGCTCCAAATTTGATATCTCGAATTGTGGATTTTATTATTTCCCACATCTTATTTTACAAAAATAAAAATTATTTTAGAAAAAATAAATAAAATAATAGAAAATAAAATGAAACTCCAAATTTAATCTTGAAGAATTAAATGAAACTCCATGAAACTCCAATTATAGATTTCATTATTTTCCACATCTTATTTACAAAAAAAAAAATAATAATAAATAAATAAATAAAAAATAAAACTACATGAAGCTCCAAGTTTAATATTTCGAATTCTAGATCTAATTTTTCCCTACCTCTTATTTGCCCACTTGTGCAAAAAGAAAGAAAGAAAAAAGACCTGCAAGAAGTTCTGAATTGAATAATTCGAATTACAGTCTTGCGTTGTCCTGACTCCCATGATTGTCCAACCTGATTTCCACCCACTGACATGCATAAATCACAGACAAATTGGAATTGATTTGTGTGTTATAGATCTGCCTCGTCAGAATAACGCTCCTAATGATTTTATAGAAGCAGAGGGAAACAAGAAAAAAAGAATATTTTTCTCTCTGCATAATTTCATGAGGGCGCCATCAGCAGTGTGAGATAAGTACGGGGGCCTCTTATGATTTTCATGTCATGATTGATGGAAGGCCAGAGAGAGAGAGAGAGAGAGAGAGAGAGAGAGAGAGAGAGAGAGAGAGAGAGAGAGAGAGAGGAACCATATTTCTTAAAGAAGCAGTAATGATGGTGGCAAATATGAAATTGCTGTTTGCGTGTTTTTGCCTTCGAATTAATTTTTTTATTTTTTTATTAGTCCATTTTTAGGAGCCACACTCTGGTACCATTTTATGATTTATTTTTTATTTATCCATTTTTAGGAGTCGCACTATGGCACCATTTTATGACCGATGATTTTTTTTTTATGTGGATATATAAACCACAATGCTTTAAACTACATGAATTATATATCATTACGTATTTTCCATTGTATTGTCTTTTTGACAGTCTAAGAAAGTTTTCTATCTTTTGGTACGTATTTTAAAAATGAGGTTTACTTCGGACTCGTAGAACGAAGGTTAATAATTAATAAGCAAGTTATTAACATTGATTAATTTAACATTATATTATCCTGCCGCACCGCATAGTTCATTATTATCTTTTTTTTTGGGGGTTGGGGGGGGGTGAAAGGGGGGGGGGCCAGTTTGCTATCACAGTCCTCCAATTCGACTGGGCGGTATTCACAGTGTGGGGTTCCGGGTTGTATCCTGCCTCCTTTGGAGTCCGTCACTTTTCTTACTATGTGCGCTGTTGTTATATTATTATTATTATTATTATTATTATTATTATTATTATTATTAAACAACTACGCTGAAAAATTAAAAAATCACTGTTTCGACTTTAAGTCGATCTACCTAGCCTTAGAAAACTAACTGCAAATCCACTTGTTATTAATGATTTTCTGATTGCAGTTGTCATTCATTACAAATCCGTGATTACGTCAATAAAATGCATCTTTTCAGCTTTAGTCAGTAATGCAATTTATTGATAGAATTTCGGATATTTAAATGAACAACAATTATTTATACTACTCTACACTATTATTATTATGTTATTATTATATTATTATTATTATTATTATTATTATTATTATTATATGATTTTTTTTTTTTTTATATTATTATGATTATTCCCTACAGTAGCGTGATGCTTCAAGAAATAGCTGAACATTTAAAAAAAGATCACATTTCATAGGATGTACAGAGAATGTTTGATGGCAAGGACAAGCATAAAATTCCCTCTCTCTCATTCTCTCTCTCTCTCTCTCTCTCGCTCTCTCTCTCTCTCTCTCTCTCTCTCTCTCTTTCCTTTGCTGCTGTATAAAATATAGGTCAGCGCGAATGTAATGCCTTGGCTTCTTGTAAATTATTGGGGCTAAGGAAAAAAATATATTGCTAAGAAATAAAATATTATTGCTAGAGTAAATAAAATATTATTGCTAAGGAATAAAATATTACTTTACTTGACAACTAGTATGGCGCTAATATGTTGTACGTATATATATAATATATATATATATAATATATATATATATATATATATATATATATATATATATATATATTAGTGCCATACTAGTTGTCCAAGTAAAGTATATTTTATTCCTAGCAATAATATTTTATTTCTCAGCAATAATATTTTTATTTCTTCGAAATAATATTTTATTTCTTAGCAATAATATTTTTTTCCTTAGCCCCACAACAATTTACAAGAAGCCAAGGCATTACATTCGCGCTGACCTATATTTTATTCAGCAGCAAAGGAAAGAGAGAGAGAGAGAGAGAGAGAGAGAGAGAGAGAGAGAGAGAGATTATGCTTGTCCTTGCCATCAAACATTCTCTGTACATCCTATGAAATGTGATCTTTTTTTAAATGTTCAGCTATTTCTTGAAGCCTCACGCTACTGTAGGGAATAATAATAATAATAATAATAATAATAATAATGAATAATAATATAATAATAATAATAATCATAATAATAATAATAAAATAATAATAATAATAATAATAATAATAATAATTAATTAATAATAATAATAATAATAATTGAAAAAGAAACCCACAAATTCACTTTGTAAACTTGTTTACTTCTAAGTATTTACATTTAGTTTTACTCCACACTCGAGTACTTTCAGGCCCTTTCTGTGGCCCATTCTCAAGAGATGTTTGGGATGTTTAGCCTGGGTCAAGGCCCAGCAGTCTTCTGGAATTTCTTCTTCCGTTGTGCTGTCATTTATGCGATGGCTGTTCTGGTTTTCTTGAGAGTTGCCAATCCCCTCTTGTCGCTCTGATATCCTGAGCTGATGGTCAATGGGATTCACCCTTGTGGTAAGGGTGTGGTCACCAAAAGTCTGTTGGGCAGGAAACCTAATCTCCAGGTCAGCAGGGTCAATCTTAGCTTCTTTTAATATCAAAGCTCGGCTTATGGGATCTTCTGAGGTAAAACCTTTGTTTCCTTCAATTACTTTAATCTCTCTGATAAGTGCACCTTCTACTACCCTCCTGTGACCAATTTTGTTGCTTTTGTATATAAGCCTACTGTTTTTGAAATCCATCCTATGGTCATTTTCCCAACAATGTCTAGCTATAGCACTCCCCTGAGAGTTAAGCTGTACTGCCCTTCTATGTTCTTGAACTCTAGTCCTAATTCCCCTACCTGATTCCCCCACATATCTGTCTCCACAATTATTGCAATTGATTATGTATACCCCCGCTACATCATCTGTATTCCTGTCTTCTCCTTCCAATTTATTTTTACATACTTTGTTTTTTAAGGTATTATCAAAGGTATATACAAATTTATACTGACTTTCTTTCATTTTTGAAGTGATTTGTTTCATTTTAGGCATAAAAGGGAGGGCAACTATTTTCTTGTTTTCTTTATTCCATGTACTCTCTACATTCGCTCTGTAAAATATTTTTCTAGCTTTGTTGAGTGCCCTTTTTCTGAACCATTCCGGGTATGCTTTTATCGATGTAATTTATTTCTTGCTCTATCTTGCAAGGGTCACACGTTCTCATTGCCCTAAGAAATAAACCTGTTAGAACCCCTATTTTTATATCATGACTATGAAAAGAGAAGAAATGAATATATGAGTTTGTATGTGTGGGCTTTCTATATGTGCTGAATTCATATCCTGTTTCTTTACTTTCTATGAGTATGTCTAAAAAGGGCAGTTTATTATTGTTACTTTTCTCTAAAGTGAACTGGATATTGTTATCAAACTTATTGAGATCATCTAGAAAAGTTTTTATTTTATTTTTATTTCCATCCCCTTGCCAGAATAGCAAATAATATCATCCACGTATCTCCACCATCCTTGCAGTTTTAAGTTAGGGACATTCACATTAGGAACTAGATTAGTTTCGAAATATTCCATATAGATGTTAGCGAGTATAGGTGATAATGAGGACCCCATAGCTACTCCATATTTCTGTTTGTAAACTTGTCCCTCAAACGTGAAATAAGTATCACTGACACACAATTTGATCAACTCAAGGAAGACGCCTATTTCGATGTTTGGATTGAAAATACCCTCATTATGTTTAGTCTGAAGGAATTCTAATACTTTATCTAAGGGGACATTGGTGAATAATGCTACTACATCAAAACTAACCATGTGTCCCTTTATATTCTTTTTCTTAACTTTGTCTATGAAATCTACTAAATGTTTAATATGGGATTCTGAAAATATACCTAAGTATATTCGTAGTTCTCCAGCTAACCACACAGCTAAGTTTTTGTTAGGAGATTTCATACTAGAAACTACGCCCTATTGTTTCTAGTGGGAAATATCCTAACAAAAACTTAGCTGTGTGGTTAGCTGGAGAACTACGAATATACTTAGGTATATTTTCAGAATCCCATATTAAACATTCAGTAGATTTCATAGACAAAGTTAAGAAAAAGAATATAAAGGGATACATGGTTAGTTTTGATGTAGTAGCATTATTCACCAATGTCCCCTTAGATAAAGTATTAGAATTCCGTCAGACTAAACATAATGAGGGTATTTTCAATCCAAACATTGAAATAGGCGTCTTCCTTGAGTTGATCAAATTGTGTGTCAGTGATACTTATTTCACGTTTGAGGGACAAGTTTACAAACAGAAATATGGAGTAGCTATGGGGTCCTCATTATCACCTATACTCGCTAACATCTATATGGAATATTTCGAAACTAATCTAGTTCCTAATATGAATGTCCCTAACTTAAAACTGCAAGGATGGTGGAGATACGTGGATGATATATTTGCTATTCTGCAAGGGGATGGAAATAAAATAAAAACTTTTCTAGATGATCTCAATAAGTTTGATAACAATATCCAGTTCACTTTAGAGAAAAGTAACAATAATAAACCTGCCCCTTTTTAGACATACTCATAGAAGTAAAGAAACAGGATATGAATTCAGCACATATAGAAAGCCCACACATACAAACTCATATATTCATTTCTTCTCTTTTCATAGTCATGATATAAAAATAGGGGTTCTAACAGGTTTATTTCTTAGGGCAATGAGAACGTGTGACCCTTGCAAGATAGAGCAAGAAATAAATTACATCGATAAAAGCATACCCGGAATGGTTCAGAAAAAGGGCACTCAACAAAGCTAGAAAAATATTTTACAGAGCGAATGTAGAGAGTACATGGAATAAAGAAAACAAGAAAATAGTTGCCCTCCCTTTTATGCCTAAAATGAAACAAATCACTTCAAAAATGAAAGAAAGTCAGTATAAATTTGTATATACCTTTGATAATACCTTAAAAAACAAAGTATGTAAAAATAAATTGGAAGGAGAAGACAGGAATACAGATGATGTAGCGGGGGTATACATAATCAATTGCAATAATTGTGGAGACAGATATGTGGGGGAATCAGGTAGGGGAATTAGGACTAGAGTTCAAGAACATAGAAGGGCAGTACAGCTTAACTCTCAGGGGAGTGCTATAGCTAGACATTGTTGGGAAAATGACCATAGGATGGATTTCAAAAACAGTAGGCTTATATACAAAAGCAACAAAATTAGTAACAGGAGGGTAGTAGAAGGTGCACTTATCAGAGAGATTAAAGTAATTGAAGGAAACAAAGGTTTTACCTCAGAAGATCCCATAAGCCGAGCTTTGATATTAAAAGAAGCTAAGATTGACCCTGCTGACCTGGAGATTAGGTTTCCTGCCCAACAGACTTTTGGTGACCACACCCTTACCACAAGGGTGAATCCCATTGACCATCAGCTCAGGATATCAGAGCGACAAGAGGGGATTGGCAACTCTCAAGAAAACCAGAACAGCCATCGCATAAATGACAGCACAACGAGAAGAAGTTCCAGAAGACTGCTGGGCCTTGACCCAGGCTAACATCCCAAACATCTCTTGAGAATGGGCCACAGAAGGGCCTGAAAGTACTCGAGTGTGGAGTAAAACTAAATGTAAATACTTAGAAGTAAACAAGTTACAAAGTGAATTTGTGGGTTTCTTTTTCAATCTTCAGAAGAAAACTGAAAGAAGTTTTTGTTTGGTTAATAATAATAATAGTGGTAGTAGTAGTAGTAAATAATTGTTGTTCATTTAAATATCCGAAATTCTATCAATAAATTGCATTACTGACTAAAGCTGAAAAGATGCATTTTATTGACGTAATCACGGATTTGTAATGAATGACAACTGCAATCAGAAAATCATTAATAACAATTGGATTTGCAGTTATATATATATATATATATATATATATATATATATATATATATAGAAAATTTTGTTTTTCAAAGAAACTCAATTTCTTTCGATTCGCCATCAATTTACCAACCTTTTTTACTAACCGCCTATAAAGGAAGACTTCACGAAGGTGTAAGAATAGTTTTGAAGAAGGTTTTACAGGGATATAAGAGTTAAGTTGTTTTTTTTTTGGAGGGAGGAAAAAAAAAAACCTTTCGATCAACATAAAATATGTTAAATAGATAGTTAAAGGGAAGTCGGAGGAGATATAGTCTGGAAATGGGTACTAAGGTGGAGTTCCCTCCTGCATTACCATATTGACTGTACCCGAGGGAGAATTTTTTTTTTTTTCAGGCCTGAAGGCTGCGTGTCTGGATGTGTGTGTATTTGTGTGAAGTTTAAGAGATAAAATGGTGGTAGGCGGTTTAGTTTAGTATTAACATGGAAACATTTTCCCCAAGAGTGTTTAATTTAATGCACATGGCAGTTTTTTTTTTGGGGGGGTTTTTTGGGGGGGGCGGGGTTCCCATAGAAAATATAAGTAGTATTGGCAAATAGGACATATATGTATATGGTTACTTATATATTATTATTATTATTATTATTATTATTTAGAAGATGAACCCTATTCACATTGAACAAGCCCACCAACGGAGCCTGACTTGAAATTCAAGCATGCAAAGAATGGCGCTCATCAGGAAGAAGTAAGATGAGGTAAAGGGAAACACAGAAGGGAGAGATCTCGCTCAGTAAAAATGAGAAAATAACAGACTAAATTCATCAAAAGAAGATAAAAACATGCTAAAATGATTGCTCGTTCGTTTGAAACCGGATGGCACATGGCTAAAATTTTATCTTGCACACGTGGGCCAAGGGGTGCAATTTCACGTCTCAATTTTCCCCGTAGGAGGTTAGTGCCGTCAGTGCACCTCACGCGGTGTACTGTAGGCATTACTCAAAGTTCTTTGCAACGTCCCTTCGGCCCCTAGCTGCTACCCCTTTCATTCCTTTTGCTGTACCTCCGTTCATATTCTCTCTCTTCCATCTTCCTGTCCACCTCCTCTTATGAGGTTTTCCTCTTGTTGCACCGTTCAAGCCTCACTACTCTCGATGTCCCTTCCACCGCTGCATGACCTCGCAGGTCCCAGCGCTCGGCCTCTGCCCCAAAATTCTAGTTTTCCATTCCATTCCGCGTCTTAATTCCATCATCGGCGAGGTGATATCAGGGCTGCCTGAATGAATCTGGATTCGAATCGACGCGAGAGACCTTGATTGATTGCTACCTGTTCCGCGCCGAACTGTTTTATCGAGTTTGCTCTCTCTCTCTCTCTCTCTCTCTCTCTCTCTCTCTCTCTCTCTCGTGGACTCGCACAACACGGGACGAACTGGACGTGACGCTTTGCTGTGTGGATATGTATGACGGCTCCGGGAAGTATTTATTATTTATGAATATGTATATATATATATATATTATATTTATATATATATATATATTTATATTATATATATATATAAACTCACTGTGTGTGTGTATATATACCGCGCTTTTTAAAATATATATGTATATATATATATATATATATACTATCTATATATATAGGTATATATATATATATATTATATATATATATATATATATATATATATATATATATATATCTGCATGTGTATAAATTGTGAAAATTTAGCGTAGCAGAGTTATTCAGAGAAAAAAAACTTGCGTACTAGCGTTTCATGAACGTCTCTCACACTTTCGTAATTCATTAATGCATTTATTCTATTTATAAAAATAAATAAAGCTACGATAAAATCGATGCACTGGGCCCATAAAACCAGAGAGAGAGAGAGAGAGAGAGAGAGAGATGATTGGATGGATGCGTTCTAGGCTACTGGAAGAGTTGGGATGATGGATTTGATAGTTTGCAGAGCGGCGAGGGGAGGGGCGTTGAGTTGGGCAGTTGGGCGGAGGGGTTACTTAGAGGGTCTGGGGCATAGTTGGGGATTGGTTGGGGGTGGGAGGGGCTATCGAGGTCGATGCCATAAAACCCCAATGAGGGATGGATACGAAGGTATAGGTTTAATGTTGGAATGAACGAGAAACCTGCCTTCAGGAGATGGCCTGAAGTGATTAAGGAAAACGTGTTGCTTGGTTTAAACTTACCCTCTTGCGTTTGTTTATTTATTGGTTTATTTATTTATTTTATTTGGCGGTGCTTCTCTCTCTCTCTCTCTCTCTCTCTCTTTATTTATTTTTTTTTTTTTTGAGCTATTATCTTCCAGTTGTGCTCTGCTCTGTTATATAACAAGGTGGCTTTATTGGAATAATAATAATCCATAATAAAACAATAATAATAATAATAATAATAATAATAATAATAATAATAATAATAATAATAATAATGACAAAAATTATAACTATTTCTGTAAGCTCCATCTGCGAGATTGCAGTTTGTTGAGGGAGAGTATTAAACAAATGCTTACAAAACATTAGTAAATTTTTTGTTTGCATCTACAATTTCATTGATTCAATTGTTAAGTATTTTTTTAAAGCGTTTTATGTTAATTGTTCATTGTACCTTTTAACTCAAGGAGGCTGTTACTGTGATTTGAACGTGTGATTATTAGATTCCGAGACATATTGCCGCCATACCATTTACTAGGCATAACCTAATATATTCCTGTCATCATATTTGATTTTTATCAAGGGAGATGGAAGGTGCTGTGTCACTTGACAAAACAAATTAAATATGACAAAACAAATTAAATATGAATGACAGTCTTTAAAACAGTTAATTAATTAATAAATGCCACTGATGTTATTATACTTTCAATAGTTCAGCACCTTTGTAGGCGCGTAGGTCTATGTGCCTTAGTTAATATTTTAATTATATTGTCCGTAATATATTCACTCACTTATGAATATTTGAATATAAAGCCTATGACATATCCATTCCCTTATGAATCCATTAAATCCAATATTAACGTCACAGTGTGACTTTGAATTCTGATATCCATAATTGAAAGTGTCTTACACATTCACACACTCACATTTATAATGGATTATTAGTTACTAATATATTTATACACTTCACTCATTTATGAAGTCATTATCTCTGCAAAGAAGCTTGAAACATGTAGACACTGAAGAGGAAACGTCATGTTCTCCAATTTGTGCCCCTTAGGTGGGTGTAGTGCCGTCAGTGCACCTCCAGCGGCGCCCTGTAGGCATCACTTAAAATTCTTCAAAACATCCCCTGGGCTCCTAGCTACAACCTCCTTTCATTCCTTTTACTGTACCTCCGTTCATATTCTTATTCTTCCATCTCGCTTTTCGCCCTATCCTGTCAGTTGTTTCATAGCCCAACTGGGAGGTTTTCCTCCTGTTACATCTTTCAAACCTTTATAATCTCAATTTCCTTTCAGCGCTGAATGACCTCATGGGTCCCAGTGAAAGGCCTAAATTCTATATTTTATTCTAGTCTCAATTTCACTTTACCCGCTGAATGACCTCGCAAGTCTCAGCGCTAGGCCTTTGGCTTATATTCTATATATTCCATTCTACTCTCAGTTTCCCTTTCACCGTTGAATGACCTTATAGGTTCCAACGTTAAGCCTTTGGCCTAAATTTTATATTCCATTTCAATCTGTGGCCTTTTTCCAGAGTTCGATACTGATCTGCTTATCAACATTTCCCCATTTTTCTTCCACGTTCGAAAATAGCCTCAATCCCCTTTTACTAAAACGTCGAAAGAGGGGAAAATAATAAAAAAAAACAAGGAGGAAGAAGGAATCAGAGAGAGGGAAGAAGCACAAATGATTGTACCCGTTTCCCCTCGGATGGTTTATGTGGCATTAACGGGGCATGCTCTGGATCCTAATTGGGGAGTTCGTTGGACCTCTGCATCGGAGAATTTGACCTTGAGACTTTATAGTATATACTACAGCGTTTGAGTAAGCGTGCATACCTGGTAAATAAATGTTTATAGATACGTGCGATTAGGTCTGATTGCCTTTTGTATGAATAAATGGGTACCTTTGTAGTGCGTGCATACGAGTGCATTCTAATTTATGCATTTATTGTATGAATAAATGGGAACCTTTGTAGTGTGTGCATACGAGTGCATTTTAGTTTATGAATTTATCTTATGAATAAATGAGAACCTTTGTAGTGTGTACATACGAATGCATTTTAGTTTATGCATTTATTGTATGAATGAATTGGAACCTTTTGCAGTGTGTGCATACGAGTGCATTTTTGTTTATGAATTTATTTTATGAATAAATGAGAACCTTTGTAGTGTGTACATTTTAGTTTATTCGAATTTACGTACGTATATTAATTTAATATTTTTATTTTCATACAGGTTGTCATGGGTACTAACTAGTGCATGCCATTTTTAAATGTTAGTTTATGCAAATTGAAACACATATAGTTGTTAGTGTATGTAAATATAGTACATACGTGTAATTATATTTCATTTGTTACCTTTATGCATGTTGTATGTCAGTTTAAATACGTATAATTGTATTGGCTGTTTTTGTTGTATATGGGTAAACTTAGTTAAATACTAGAAGGATGTAAGATTTAGACAGGCTTAAAGATATTAAATTTAGAAAGGCATAGAATATGTAGGATTTAGAAAGCCAAAAAAAAGATATTGAATTTAGAAAGGCATAAATGATGTAAGATTTAGAAAGGCAAAAAAGATATTAAATTTAGAAAGGCATAAAATATGTAGGATTCAGAAAGCCTAAAAAAAAGATATTAAATTTAGAAAGGCATAAATGATGCAAGATTTAGAAAGGCAAAAGAGATATTAAATTTAGAAAGGCATAAAATATTGTGAGGATTTTAGAAGGCTTAAAAGAATAATTAAATTTAGAAAGGCATAAAAGATGTAGGATTTACAAAGGCTTAAAGATATTAAATTTAGAAAGGAATAAAAGATGTAGGATTTAGAAAGGCATAAAGGATATTAAATTTAGACGGGAAAAAAGAAATTACATTTAGAAAGGCATAAATGATATAAGATTTACAAAGGCATAAATGATATTAAATTGAGAAAGATTAAATTTAGAAAGGTATAAATGATGTAATATTTAGAAAGGCATAAATGAAATTAAATTTAGAAAGGCAAAAAGAAATTACATTTAGAAAGGCATAAATGATATAAGATTTACAAAGGCATAAAAGATATTTAATTTAGAAAGATTTAAATTTTAGAGCATAAGGTTTAGAAAAGCATAAAAAGATGTAGGATTTAGACAGGCATCCACAAAGAGCGCATGACAAATGGTTTACCGGCATACGAGCTTTCAGAACTCTCTAAAAACGTATACTGAAAAAATAGGCATATGATAAAGATAGATTTACAAAGCGACATCCAAATAATTTATCAGGATACAGCATTTTACTTTCTACGTAATATAACTAAATTTTTTTTTTGTAAAGAATCTCCTATTAGAAAGCTTCTATATCCTATAATCCTAATTAAAATATTTACTATACTCAATTCATTCTGATCATTTGAAAAATTGGAACTTGGTGAATAATATAGAAAAAAAAGGCAAAATCCACGAAGAAAGTGAAACAATGGAGTAACCGCTACGAGGCCTTTCGACTTTTCGTCCTTTACTTAGTAAAGGACTCGACAAGTCGAAAGGCCTTGAAGCGGTGACTCCATTGTTTCACTTTCCTTCCGTCGGGTCGTTTTATATATATATATATATATATATATATATATATATATATATCATATATACGTATATATATATATATATAGTATATATATATATATATATATATATATCATATATATATATATATATATATATATATATATATATATATATATATATATATATATATATATATATATATATATATATATATATATATATATCTATATATATATATATATATATATATATATATATATATAAAAATATATATACACGTAGATATATATACAGTATATCATCAGAAGATGAACCCTATTCATATGGAACAATGCCCAAGGTGACCATTGACTTGAAATTCAAGTTTCCAAACAATATGTTGTTCAACAGGAAGTAAGAGAAGGCCAAAGGAAATGCAGAAAGAAGAGATCTCGTTTGTCAAAAAAAGAAAAAAGAATTAATAAATTACTAAACTGACGTTGATGATACTGAGGAAGATGAAGAAAAAGTGTGTGTGTGTGTGTCTCTCTCTCTGTATGTGCATTGTGTATGTAAATTTCTAATGTCTATGGAGATCGGAGATTAAAGAAAAGTTGCTCTCATCTGCTCTTCTCATCCTCTCGACATCCGTCTCCTCCTCGCCTCTCTCTTTCTTCGTCTCTCTCTCTCTCCACCAAGTAACGGTTCGACATTTCGCGTCGGTGGATGTCGCTAATGTATAGATGTCTTATGTGATCTATGGCGCGATTCTCTTCAGTCCTGTGACCATCCCCGCTAACTTTCTCTCTCTCTCTCTCTCTCTCTCTCTCTCTCTCTCTCTCTCTACGGTCTAAGCATCGGAGCTTGTTATTCACGATAATGGTCTTGTGTCTTGTCATGGCAAGGAGACTTCAGGGACATTGAACATGGCTTCTCTCGTGTATTTTCAGTTCCCAAGTGAAAAGATTTGCTCTCTCTCTCTCTCTCTCCTCTCTCTCTCTCTCTCTCTCTCTCATGACAAGTTTAGCTTTTGTTAAATTCTGCTTGCAGTAATATTTACTTTCAAGCTTTATTTCCTTCCATATATTATAAACAAGCATTAATATCGTCTTTTTTTGTCCATTTAAACTGGTGTTAATTATTAGGGAACGTTAGTGCTTGGTATTGCTTGCAAAAATAGAAATGACCTCACGTGACCTTTTTCGGCCCAGGAGGTGTGACTGCTTTCAAAATCCCCGTTTTCCTTTTTTTCTCTCCTTTTTCGTGCATCAGTTGCTCGTTGTTTATACCCTTTATTCCCAAATTTATGTTCTTCAAATTCTTAATATTCTTTTTTAATCGAATCACAGATAATATTGTTGCTTTGGTTCTTGTACGTGTATGTCAGTCAATCAAGGAATCGACTGAGAAGTCAATATATTCTTTGAATTGCTTTAAAGTATTTGCTTTTTTTAGTTATTAGAATAAGCCTTTGCTTATAGATTGTCAGATTTATTTTGAGTGACTGTTTTTCCTTTCACGTTATTCAAGAATTAGCAAGTTTTTTTTTCTATCTCGTTTCTTACTGATCGAGTTATTATTTATTTTTCTACTTCTACCTGCTTCATGTTTTGTGTATCAGGGGTTACTTATAATTAGGTATTGAATGCTTTTGCCCTTAGTTTAATTGATAAACTTCTAATGGTTGAAATGTTTTTTTTTTTTCTTTAATGAAAGCAGTGATGATTTTTTTTTCTATTTCAAAGTAAACTATCACTTTTTCACAATGTTTTTTATTCTGTTCCATTTTTCTGAAACTGAGGAATTGTAACTTGATAAGCATATAATTGTTTATACTTTATGAGAAAGAAATTACAATTTGCCGTAAAACTGTGAAAACTATGTAGGTGATATACCACCCACCGGCCTTGCCACTTCCCCCCTCCCCCTCCCCGGAATACCCCTTCCACCCCTTTCCCCCCAATACCCCTTCCAACCTTTCCTAACCCCTTCCCCAATACCCCTTTCCCCTTTGAATAACCCCCTTTTCCCAACCCCTTCCCAAATAACCCTTCCCCAAACTCCCTACCCCATAATCCCCAAATTAACCCTTCTGATAACCTACCACAGCACCTTCCCCCCCGCGATACCCTCACAACACCTCACCATTCTCTTCCTACCAGTACCCTTCCACCATCCATTCACTATAATCCCCCCCCCCTCCTCCCCCGCCCATCCCCTCGGTGTTTTAGAGTGGGGCTAAGTTTCTGCCAGCGGACCCCCCGCCCCCGTCCGGAGGAGTCACTCCGATGTCCCTCGGACGGGAAAAGGGACGTAATCATCTTGACTGCTAAGCTTTAGTGAGAGACAGCAGTTGTGTACCGTATCGCTCTCCGGATTGCTTTTTCACATCTGCAATTTGCCCGATAAGGATAAATCTCTCTCTCTCTCTCTCTCTCTCTCTCTCTCTCTCTCTCTCTCTCTCTCTCATATTTTTCCCTTCCCAAGTTTTATTTTGAAAAGACGTACGCTTCGCTATCACTTCACTCAATTTTCACTTCGTTGGCTCTCTCGGGTTGCATTGTGACCCACTGCGGGAGTGAGGGTGTGGGTGTAGGTGGGACAGTAAGAACAATAAATGTTTAGAAAGAATATAAACATAGGGAAAGATTTCTTATCATCTTCGTAGGTTTTAGCTCCCATGTTAAAATACTTCCTTTTGATGTGAGTAATTTTAATTAGTTTTTGGCATTTCCAAAAAAAAAAAAAAATTATTTCTTCTCATTTTGAAGAATTTTCCTTTTCCATTTCTTCTTCTCATATTTCCTTGTTTTATTTTGGTTTCACGTGGGTTATAATTCCACGGGTATAATTTAGTGCAGTGTTGTCCAAAGTGGGGTCCGTGTACCCCCGGGGGTACGCAACATAGATCATGAGGGTAGGTGAACAAACAAGGAACACACACACACACACACACAACAAACAACAGAAACATCCCATCAGTGAACATCAGCCTCACATCTCACATTAAGTTGTGTAAGTAATTTTCAAGCATTTTGTTATTAAATCATCATTTTTATTTGTGTAATAAATTTGAATTTATCGACCAACACTCCTATAATGCAGTCTTTTCATAATTAGTATACTATTTGCATGATTATCCTAAATAAAACTGAGTTTGGTCAGCCATGGTGGGCGAGGGGACGGTACGTAACAGTAGGAGAAGGTAATAAAGGGTACAATAGGCGAAAATGTTTGGACAACACTGATTAGTGTATTGATAGTGCGTAGATATACTGTATAAAATTGCCTATTTTTCTCGGCTTATTCATGATAGTGGGTAGATATACTACCAGTAGAAAATTGCCTTTTTTCTCAGCTTATTCATGATAGTAGCTAGATTTATTGTATACAAATGCCTTTTTTTCTTAGCTTATTCATGATTGTGGTTAGATATACTGCATAAAATCGACTTTTTTGTTAGCTTATTCATGATAGTGGGGAGTTATACTGTATAAAATTGCCATTTTTCTCAGCTTATTCATGATAGTGGATAGATATACTGAATAAAAATGTTTTTTTCTTAGCTTATTCATGACAGTGGATAGATATAATGTATAAAATTGCCTTTTTCTCGTCTTATTCATGATAGTCGGTATATTTATAGTATGCACATGTTTTTTCTCAGCTAATTCATGAAAGTGGCTAGATATACTATATAAAAGTGCCTTTTTTTTCCTCAGCTTATTCATGATAGAGTTGCGTAATCGCGTCCCTTTTTATTGTTTGCCATACTCAACTCTATATACATTGCGCAGCGAAATTTTATGATTAGTCATCGGTTATTTCCTTGGGAAATTTGCGAGAGGTGATCACACAAAATATACTTTTGCTCTCACATGAATGACATTTCGTTCCATATCTTCTTCTTCTTCTTTTTCTTCTTCTTAGACTGTGTGTGTGCTCAAGTTCTTGTTTTCTCACGTAGGAAAGAGAGAGAGAGAGAGACGACTCACTTTACAGACAGACAAACATAGGACGGAAGGATGGCAAGACGGCAAAATCTGGTATGCAGACTCACGGACACTTTTACCAAATTGTCTGAGAGAGAGAGAGAGAGAGAGAGAGAGAGAGAGAGAGAGAGAGAGAGAGAGAGATAGGAAGTGACAGAAGCCAGAGAGAGTGAGAAATTTATATATATAATATTCTATATAATATATATATATATAATATTAATATATATAATATGATTTTATATATATATATATATATATATATATATATATATATTATATAGAGAGAGAGAGAGAGAAGAGAAGGAGAGAGAGAGTAGAGAGAGAGAGAGAGTGAGAAATAATCAAATATTATATATATATATATATATATAAAAATATATATTATATATAGATATATATAATATAAACGAGAGGGAGGGAGGAGAAGGAGAGAGAAGAGAGATGAGAAATAGAATACAGAGAGAGAGAGAGAGAGAGAGAGAGAGGACAGACGACTAAATCCCCCGATTCCCATCTCGTTCCCAATCAGCAGCGCCGCCTTGTGCCGCCCTGCTTGCACGCCCTTGCTGTGACTGATATCTGTCTGGGCGTGTAGTAGAGACGATGCTATGTAACATCATTAAAACCGATACGTCCCACTGCATGCAGTCCAGTCCGGTGTGGAGAGTCCAATCTCCAGACACTGCATGAATTACTCTCCGACCAGATAGAGGAGCAATCGTTATGTTCTGAATTACACGCCCGCACTCCCCCCCCCCCCCCCCCCCCACCCCCACCCCCCGGGTGGTGATTGTGGGGATGGGGGGGGTGGTAGGGGGACCGGTATCTATACGTCATTACGACTCTTCGGTCGCACCCTGGTGTGTATGTGTACATCATATTCTCATCGCTATCTGAATGGTTTCTTTAATCATTTTATTTTTTAATAGTTTTTTTCCTTTTAAGAGGATTGGTCTTTTAGTGATATTTTTTACAGACTTGTTTCGTTCGTGGGTAATTTAGATGTTTTTTATGTACAAAAATTACTAATTAATGCTATTATGTGTATGTGCTTTATTGTTAATGGTTTCGTTAATATATATATATATATATATATATATATATATATATATATATATATATATATATATTTATAATAGAGAGAGAGAGAGAGAGAGAGAGAGAGAGAGAGAGAGAGAGAGAGAGAGAGAGGTACGTGAAAATACCAATTCCTTGCATGCTGATGATGGAAATGTAATCAAGGACTCTCTCTCTCTCTCTCTCTCTCTCTCTCTCTCTCTCTCTCTCTCTCTCTCTACATTTAGAATGTGTCTGATCCTCCCTAATGTCGGGAAACTGATTAATGAGAGAACTCGTTATCGTCGTAGCTGTTAGTTAGTTGGTAGGGAATTGGGTGGGAGGGATAATTATGTAGTATTCCCTAGCCTCCCTATTTTTGTAACTAGGTCGAAGCCGATTTTATTCAGCTGCTGGTATTATTATTATTATTATTATTATTATTATTATTATTATTATTATTATTATTATTATTATTATTATTATTATCCACTAGGGACCATAATTCTGATTCAGAATTAAGGTACGGTTTGCTCAAAAGGAAGTGCGATCGGCAGCTCTCAATAATAATAAATAATAATATTTTTTTTTTTTTTTTTGGAAAAACTCTCTATCACGAGAGTATATATAATGTTCTAAAGGGTCCACAATAATACAAAGTGTAAAAAAGTCCGCATATAATTTTGAAGACTTCAAAATTATTGAACTTTTTACACTTTGTATTATTGTGGACTTTCTTTGTATAAATGGGGCTAATAATAAAGAATAATAATAATAATAATAATAATAATAATAATAATAATAATAATAATACTTATATAATAATTAATAATAATAATATAATAATATGTTTCCTATTGTTACAAACACCTTCTGCCTTTCAAGAGGAGAGGCTATCGTCATCTCAGGTGGTTATACCATCTCTACCTTTATCTTTTTTTTTTTTTTTTTTTTTTGTGAAATTACAAAATTCGAGAACAAGTTGTATAAACAACAACAAAGAAACGAGGACATAAAACAAACCGGTAACAAACGCACACTGCTCGCGGGTTGTTGAAAGGCTTAGAACAATATCAAGCTCGCCTCCTCTCTCTCTCTCTCTCTCTCTCTCTCTAGAAAATCACACATCCACCTTTACGGGTCCGAACCCAAGCCTCGTCAGCGAGCCGAATCCACCGTGTCATTGGAAATCCAACGACCAGCCTTTATCACGATCTCTCTCTCTCTCTCTCTCTCTCCAGTCACCATCATCACCACTTAAGGGGGCGTATCCTTCTATTCGACACTATCCTGCCCATTCACTCGACGCTGTCAAGCTCTTGCTGAAACGAAAACAGAACATCCGGGTTGACCCCCGGTCCTGGCCAACCCCTTGATCATATGGGTAGTTTGGTCGTCATAATCCGTTGAATGCCATCGTAATGGGTGAATGGGGGAAATAGGGTAGGGGTGCGGAAAGGAAATTTGGTTGGAACGGAGGAAAAGAAAGGGGTGAAGGGAGGGAAGGGGTAAATTTCGATGACCAACTGACCGAAGGTTTACAAGGGTAACCACTGAGAATTAAACGATGTCGGTTGCCTTGCTAAGTAGAAAACAAAGGCGCCCCCCCCCCCCCCTCGCAAAAAAAGATAATAAATAATAAATAAATAAATAAATTAATAAAATTATTTCAAAAATTTTACTAAATAAAAGAAAAATTAATGAAAATTAAAATAGGGAGGGCTTGAAGAAGGAAAACAAAGAGTCTGAAGAAGGAAAACAAGATTGGGGGACCGTAGGTCCAGTAAGTATTTATTTTTTTTCTTTTTTACTAAATTCTACCATTAATGAAAGAAAACATTCAATGAAATTAAATAAGAGATTGAAGAACAGGAAAAACACAGTCTGAAGAAAGAAAACAATAGGTTGATCGTAGGTTAGTTGTGCTTATTTTTTTTTTTTTATTTTTTTTTCACGAATTCTTAAATAAAAGTAGAGAAAGTAGTTACTCTGGAAAAAATTGGTGGGGGAAAAAAATAAAGAGGGGGAAGAATATAAGAATGGAGGTCGACCTTGCCTCGCTTTCCATCTCCACTTCCATTCTGTTGCATAAAAATCCCTCCCCCGCCGTGAAGTTGACACTCGATCATTTTGTTCAACCACCCTCCACCCCCCTAACCCATCCACACCCCCAACCCCCCCCCCAAAAAAAAAAAAAAAAAAAAAAAAAACCACCCCCCCCCCCCAAAAAAAAAAAAAAAAAAAATGCATGCGAAAGGCAGGTCCGCGCTCAGCGATAACAAGGCTCTCTCTCTCTCTCTCTCTCTGATGTTGATGATGATGGCGGTGCTGATGATAATGAATATGGTGGTTGTGGTGATGATGATGACGATAATGATGGTGACTGCTGATGGTGGTGGTCTCTCTCTCTCTCTCTCTCTCTCCCTCTCTGATAATGATAATGATGGCGATGGTGATAATAATGAATATGGTAGGTTGTGGTGGTGGTGATGATGATAATGATGGTGAATGCTGAAGGTGAAGGTGATGATAATAGTAGGGGTATATGAGCAGCTAAACACCAGGCGGATGACCCAGTCATAAAACTTAAAAATTCCCAATCCTCAATTGTGTGATTCCACCAAAATTTTGAGAGAATGGTACAGTGATACTTAAAGACTACCGTTATGTGAAGGACTGGGTGACTGTTTTCGTCTCTCTCTCTCTCTCTCTCTCTCTCTCTCTCTCTCTCTCTGAGCCTTACGACATTCCCAGACCCTCGGAGCCAACTCCCACCGTGGAATCTATTTCTGGGGAATCGGTTGCGTCGCTGCATAGATTACATGGAATCATCCCTAATGCGCTAAAGAAATTCCTGAGTCGAATAATAAAAAATATATCAAAACATAGTCATCCCATCTCGAAGTTTCCATAGCATTGACCTTCGTTTGAATCAAGTCATCGCGGGGAATCTCGGAGATAACATTTTTTTCTGAACCACAGGAATGTCAATTTCATGTGACAGGAATCAGCTGATTGGTCGTCCAGTGAGAGCTAGGCTACTGCGTGATTTATGTTAGGTTTTGAGAATGTGAATGTTGATGATGTCCTCTCGGTTTGAATAACATTCGACAGTCGACCATTACGATGTAGACATACGTGAGATGACATATTCGTACAGGAAATGTTATTCTTGGCTTTCTCATCAAATTGGGCCATACATAAAAATCTGCATTTGGAAAAAAAAACACACATGAGAGAGTCCTACAGACGCCGATAATACACACATTCACATTTATGACACCCATCTCTCTCTCTCTCTTTCATTAATCGAGATGTAAATGAAGCCCAATTGATTGGCATTCATATCTTTTAAGGAAATGACATCATTCTTCTCCTTCATGGAACATGTTCATCTCGGCTTTGTGAAAAGCCTTTAAGCTGCTGTGTGACGTAATATATATATATTTTTTACTGTTTACTTAATAAGTTTTTTATCAGTTTTTCTTCTCCGTTCAGATATAAATTTACGTTTATTCTAACTAGACATATTTACGGGGTACGTGTGAAAATGAAAAATTGCACAGGAATCCTTCTATTGCAGTTTCAAATATCCGTACATTTACGTGCATGTTACTGCACCTGTTGCTTGGAGGTCTTGCTTGTATACAAACGTACGTTTACGTACCTGTACTTTGATCTTGCCTGAAGATCTTGGCTTTATACACACGTACCTTTACGTGCTTGCACTTGCACCTGATGCTTGAAGATTTTGCTTTCAAATGCACATACATGTACATAATTGTGCTTGAACATGTAGATTTAAGCTCATGCTTTCAAACGCACGTACATGCACCTGATCGTGCTTAAACCTGTTGCTTGAAGATCTTGCTTTTAAATACGTACATATACGAGCTTGCACCTCTTGCGTGAAGCTCTTGCTTTCAAATAACGTACAGGTACGTGTTGTGCTTACACTTGTTGCCTGAACTTCTTACTTTCATATAACGTACAGGTACTTGCTGTGCTTGCCCTTGTCGCTTGAAGCCCTTGCTTTCATATAACGTACAGGTACTTGTTGCTGGAAGATCTTGCTTTCTTATAACGTACAGGTACTTGTTGCTAGAACATCTTGCTTTCATAAAACGTACAGGTACGTGTTGTGCTTGCACTTGTTCCTTGGACTTTTGCTTGCAAATAACGTACAGGTTCTTTTTGCTGGAACATCTTGCTTTCATATAACGTACAGGTACTTGTTGTGTTTGCACTTGTTGCTTGAAGCGTGTGCTCTTGTTTCCAGGAGACACCCACCAGAACAGGAACACCCCCCAAAATTTCCGGGGGTTAAACTGTGTCCCAACTTCGGAAGACACAGCAGCAGGTGGTGCCAATATTCGAAACCAGCGCCTGCTTTCCTTTATGCATTTAGTTTTGGTATTAATTGTAAGTCGTTTCCCCTCCTGTTTGGATATTTAGGGCGTGACGCGGATGGCGCCCAAGTCGTGTATCGAGGAACAGGCAAAAATTATTGCGTAGTGGGTTCTGGAAGCGATAGGTGCTTCGTAGTTAGGTTCGTATGGGGGGGCGTAAGGCTAATTACCAAATAATTTTGCTGAGTACTAGTAATTTTGTAAGGTACTAATTAATTTGGTGAGTGTGTTTAGTGATGATGATTTTGTAATTGCTAATAGTTTTTCTGAGTACTAGTAATTATGCAAAGTGCTAATTAATTTGGTGAGTGTGCTCAGTAATGATTATTTTCTAAAGTACTAATAGTTTTTGTAAATGATAATCATTTTAAGTACTAATGATTTTTTAAGTGATAATTTTAAGTACTAATAATTTTGTTAAGTCAAAACAATATTGTTAAGTGTTAATATATTGTTAAGTGTTAATATTTTTGCGAAGCACTGATAATTTTAGTGGGTACTAATAATTTTGCTAATGTTTATTCTTTAATAAGGAAAACTCGATTCTAGGGAGTTGTCCCATTAAGTTTCTTTTAGGAAAATCCACCAATAAGTATTTTTTTGTTTTATAATAAAACCCGGTATCTTTTGCTGAAAGGAACCTTAATCCTCTCTAATGGGTATTATAAAATCGTACATTGGTTTTTTTTTCATCATTCCCGATGGTGTTAGAAGATTCCCGATTCCCATCTCTTAAGGAGAAAAATGAATTAAAAATGGAAAGGTTCTTGTTTGTCGAGAATCTCAGAAGAAAGCGCTTACGAAAATAACGTTCGAAGATAATTAGGGAGTTTTTTTGGAATTTTTTAGTGAGGTTTTTGCAATTTTTTGGAATTACGTGTAACGAGAAGGATTTGGATCTTGTGGGGAAAAACATATCGAGCAGATCTTAACTGGGTTTCGTAACAGCCGTTTCCGTCTTGGTAAGACGTTGTCGAAGACGTAGATAGACTCCGTTATCCTTCGTTAAAAGAAGATTAAAAAAAACAGTCAGGCAGCGCTTAATTGCCAGACCGATCAGTGGAACTCGGGCGATTTCCTTTATTATAAACTCCAACTCGACTTATATCTTGGCTGTCGTCAATAAGTCTCACAGAGACGCGGCGGATTATCTCGGCCAATTATATATCGTCGATGAAGACTACAGGAAATCTCCTGCATTTGACGGGATCAGAGTCAAGTCCCGTTCAACAAAGGTTTTCCAGCAGAACGAGAAACGGTCACGACTGACGATGGTGCTCGTTCGTTTGCTGACAACTTTGTCTGTCTCAATATTCGCAGACGAGGTATATGTTTGTTTTGACAACGGAAGCTTCCACAGAGCGTTTTCCAAGTGATTTTCTTTGTGGGGTCCTTAATTTGTTCTTATTTTTTTTTATTCTGATCATATTCTTTTTATTAGAGCAGCAATTTGTTCCGAAAAGTTTCTGCTCAAAATCCCTGTTATTTTGACAACTTACGAATGCTTAATGCACGAAAGTTTGGAACGTGATAAATGCATGTAAAAAGGTATAAGTATTTCACTTTCCTTCGTGGCTTATACCTTACATACGTATATATATATATATATATATATATATATATATATATATATATATATATATATATGTGTGTGTGTGTGTGTGTGTGTGTGTGCGTGTGTGTGTGTGTCGCGTGTCTGTGTGTGTGTGCACTGAAACAGACGTTGATTGGTCTTCAACATATAGATCATATAGATAAGTATAAATGAATATATTCTGACTGTACCTGTCAAATAGATTTGACATTTTATTTTCAAAACAAATACCATGGTACCTATACTCTCTCTCTCTCTCTCTCTCTCTCTCTCTCTCTCTCTCTCTCTCTCTCTCTCTCTCTTCTCTCTCTCTCTCTCTCAGCTTTAGCTCGAACCTCATCTGGTGTATCTGTAATTACTTGCTAAGTTGCATATTGCAATTGCTCTGTACGGTAGTTAACCATCATTATCATTTTACGATCGGAAATGCAGTGATACCTGGCGTAAACTTTCACTATCTGTATCACTCTGCAATGATAGTATCTTGAAGCGTTTAAGCATGTGTCATTGCGCCCATGGCCACTTGGAATACAATGGACATTATTTTAACCGCATGCTATGCGTTCTAACAGTGATATAAACTCTCTCTCTCTCTCTCTCTCTCTCTCTCTCTCTCTCTCTCTCTCTCCAGACGGCGGAGTATCAGCTCCTATTACCAACTAAGATTTTGGGATGGGGCTGTGAGCGAGCTCCTCCTGTTCCACTCCGGCTGCTACGTGCTCGCCTACCGATTCGGTAGTCGCGAGTTCGACTCCCCGCTCTGCCTACGCGGAATCAGAGGAATGTATTTCAGGTGACCAATATTGGTTCCTATCCAAGTAAAAAAAAATATCCAATTCTTCGGGCCAGTCCTAAGAGAGCTGTTAATCAGCTCAGTGGTCTGGTTAAACCAAGATATACTTAACTTTTATTCTCATACATTCATGTTATTTTTTTCTCTTAAAGGTTTCGATCTGCGGTACTTTGGAATGTTTTATATATATATATATATATATATATATATATATATATATATATTATATATATCTATATATATATATATTATATATATATATATATATATATATATATATATATATATAGATATATATATATATATATCTATATATATATATATATATATATATATATATATATATATATATATATATATGTATGTATAAACTGAATCACGAAAGTTAGGAACGTGATAAATCCAGAAATAAAGATATATGCCACGAAGGAAAAATAAACGAATGAGTAACTGCGAGACCTTTCGACGTTTCCACGTCCTTTACTGAGCAGAACTGACATACATGGGACAAAAGACAAAACAAGAAGATTCGTATAACTGGCAGATAGGGATTATAAAGAGATTAGTACCTAGAATCCGACACACCTGGAAGAGAGTAACCTTCCCACAAGCATAAACAATGGTGCGATAAAAGTTTAAGATAAACATCTCAGATACAACAACAAGACAATTAAAGAATTATAGGTGACATCTGTTCAGATCTTTGGTAAACAAAACCCTGTTCACAATACATATTCACAATACAGGTTAGATATACATTACAACGAAGATAACTCAAACGCAACTAATTTTTTATTTAAGTCTGTAATTATATCTTTGAGGTCATTCTTAAACATGTTACAAATACAAGGGTCTAAATGAAAAAGGCCACAACTAACATTGAAATTACAATTAAAAGTAAGTTGTATTAAAGCAGATTCTAAAAGATATCGTGATAAGACATCTTGAACCTTGCAATTACTGAACTACCAACCCAATTTATGTGCGGTGGTTATTTTCACTTAAATGAATGAATATTGCATTAGATGTTTGCCCAGTTTTTACAGAATTTTTATGCTGGCTTAACCTTACTTCTAGGCCCTTGCTAGACTGTCCGAGATAAAATGAGGGCACAAATCCATACATGGAATTTTTATATATTATGTTGTTGCTTTCTCTGGGGCTATTTTTTATTAACATTCCTTTTAGTGTGTTATTATATGAGAAAAACAAGGTTGACATTAAAAGCTTTTAACAATGATTTAATGGTTTCAAATCCGTTAAAAAAAGGCAAACTGAGAATGTTCTTAAATTTTTTTTCTTTTTGCGTGTTACTTACACTATAAAACTTTTTGTGGGCTTTATTATAACAAATATCTAATATATGTGAAGGATAGCATAAATCTTTCCCTATTTTTCTTATGTATTCAATTTCTTTATCCAAATATTGGGGACTGACAATGCGTAATGGCTCGTAAAAACATAGAAGAAAAAATTGATATTTTTTATGTTAAGATGGTGGCCTGAGAAGAAATGAACTTAAGTTAAGTTGTTGGTCGGTTTCCTATAAATACTGAATTTACATTGAAATGGTTCTCTGTGTATCAAAACATCTAAGAAAGGGAGGCAATTGTCTTTTTCTAATTCTAGAGTAAACTTAATCAATGGCACCTGGTTATTTAATTTAGAGAGTAAATCATTTACATCAATACCGACAGGCAGGACAACTAAAATATCATCAACATAACGATACCATTTTACAGGAATATGAATGATATTAGGTAAGTAGCGTTTTTCAAAAATTCCATGTACAAGTTTGAGAGTAGTGGTGATAAAGGATTCCCCATTGCCATGCCAATATTTGTTGATAAAATTCACCTGAATATAAACTTACAATCACAAATGCACAAACTCGTGAGTGAAATAATGTGACTTATAGGTAGAGGTAATTCATGCTGAGTCAGTTCATTACTAAGATAGTCTAAAATAGAGTCTATAGGGACTTTAGTAAAAAGAGAACATACATCAAAACTAACGAATCTATCAGTAGGGCGAAGAGCAATTTTGTTTAATTTATCAACTAAATCTAGAGAATTATATATATGAGAATCGGAGATGGTTCCAAGTAACGGGGACAAGATCTTTGTGATATATTTCGAAAGTTTATATGAAATTGAACCAACATAGATCTTGTCCCCGTTACTTGGAACAATCTCCAATTCTCATATATATAATTCTCTAGATTTAGTTGATAAATTAACCAAATTGCTCTTTGCCCTACTGATAGATTCGTTAGTTTTGATGTATGTTCTCTTTTTACTAAAGTCCCTATAGACTCTATTTTAGACTATCTTAGTAATGAACTGACTCAGCATGAATTACCTCTACCTATAAGTCACATTATTTCACTCACGAGTTTGTGCATTTGTGATTGTAAGTTTATATTCAATATGTTTAATTTATTCAATTTGTTTAATTTATCAACTAAATCTAGAGAATTATATATATGAGAATCGGAGATGGTTCCAAGTGACGGAGACAAGATCTTTGTGATATATTTCGAAAGTTTATATGAAATTGAACCAACATAGATCTTGTCCCCGTTACTTGGAACCATCTCCAATTCTCATATATATAATTCTCTAGATTTAGTTGATAAATTAAACAAAATTGCTCTTTGCCCTACTGATAGATTCGTTAGTTTTGATGTATGTTCTCTTTTTACTAAAGTCCCTATAGACTCTATTTTAGACTATCTTAGTAATGAACTGACTCAGCATGAATTACCTCTACCTATAAGTCACATTATTTCACTCACGAGTTTGTGCATTTGTGATTGTAAGTTTATATTCAATGGTGAATTTTATCAACAAATATTTGGCATGGCAATGGGGAATCCTTTATCACCACTACTCTCAAACTTGTACATGGAATTTTTTGAAAAACGCTACTTACCTAATATCATTCATATTCCTGTAAAATGGTATCGTTATGTTGATGATATTTTAGCTGTCCTGCCTGTTGGTATTGATGTAAATGATTTACTCTCTAAATTAAATAACCAGGTGCCATCGATTAAGTTCACTCTAGAATTAGAAAAAGACAATTGCCTCCCTTTCTTAGATGTTTTGATACACAGAGAACCATTTCAATGTAAATTCAGTATTTATAGGAAACCGACCAACAACTTAACTTACGTTCATTTCTTCTCAGGCCACCATCTTAACATAAAAATATCAATTT
The DNA here is from genome assembly GCF_015104395.2 of Macrobrachium nipponense. Lineage (NCBI taxonomy): Eukaryota > Metazoa > Arthropoda > Malacostraca > Decapoda > Palaemonidae > Macrobrachium > Macrobrachium nipponense. The sequence goes on along the minus strand of NC_087213.1, from coordinate 56,797,476 downwards.
TTTCTTCTATGTTTTTACGAGCATTACGCATTGTCAGTCCCCAATATTTGGATAAAGAAATTGAATACATAAGAAAAATAGGGAAAGATTTATGCTATCCTTCACATATATTAGATATTTGTTATAATAAAGCCCACAAAAAGTTTTATAGTGTAAGTAACACGCAAAAAGAAAAAAAATTTAAGAACATTCTCAGTTTGCCTTTTTTTAACGGATTTGAAACCATTAAATCATTGTTAAAAGCTTTTAATGTCAACCTTGTTTTCTCATATAATAACACACTAAAAGGAATGTTAATAAAAAATAGCCCCAGAGAAAGCAACAACATAATATATAAAATTCCATGTATGGATTGTCCCTCATTTCATCTTGGACAGTCTAGCAAGGGCCTAGAAGTAAGGTTAAGCCAGCATAAATATTCTGTAAAAACTGGGCAAACATCTAATGCAATATTCATTCATTTAAGTGTAAACAACCACCGAATAA
>NC_087213.1:56781990-56791990 GCF_015104395.2 Macrobrachium nipponense | reverse complement strand
TCGCCGAAAACCAAGGTTGAAACAGGCGTTGTTGTATTAATATTTCGAAACAGCATTCGGAGTTTTACTTTTAACCCAAATAGCCGTCGTTTGGTTGATTCTCTCTCTCTCTCTCTCTCTCTCTATTCTGATATATATTATATATATATATATATATATCATATATATATATCCATATATATATATATATATTATATATATTATGCATATATACTCACACATATACGTATATGTGATATGTACACACGCATATATATACACATTTTATATTTTATATATACATGTATGAATGTATGTATGATGTATAGTATGCACGCATGAATGCATGCATAGGCAGACAGCTAAAATTATAGACCAGTTACACGCCTTTGTGTGGGAACGTATGATCATAATTCCTTTTTCCTGAACAGAAACTCAACGTCGTAAGATTAATAAATAGCTTCTTATTATGATGACATTTTTCCTGGTCGCCCTGAGGTGGGGGGTGTTGGGGGGGGGGGTTGCGAGAGGGAGGATAGAGATTTGGGGTAGGGGCAAGGGGCTTATCTTTGGCCTTTTTTTATACCCTTTGTGTGGTGTGTTTTGAGAAGGTTTAAACCTCGGAGAGACGAGACACGACCAGATTTTATGGGACGATGGTGATAATGGTGGTGATGATAATAATGATGATAATAATGATGATAGGGACAGTTTTAGTGGTGGTGATGATGGTGGCAATGGTGGTGGTTGTGGCGATGATGATGATAAGGTGGTGGTTGTGATGATGATGGCTGTGGTGGTGCTAATGATGATGATGATGATAGTGATATGGACAATGGTGGCGGTGGTGTTGGTGAGGATGATGAAAGTGGTTGAGATGATGATGATGATAGTTGTTGTGGTGATGGTGATGATTGATGGTGGTGATAAGGATAAGGATGATGATGATGATGGGGACTATGGTGATGATTGATGGTGGTGATAATGATAATGATGATGATGATGGGGACGATGGTGATGATTATGATGGTGTTTTGATGGTGATGATTATGATGGTGTTTTGTTGGTGGTGATAATGCTGATGATGATATGGACTATGGTGATAATTATGATGGTGTTGTTATGAAATTAATAATGATGGTGGTGGTGGCGATGGTGATGATGATATGGTGACAATGATGATGATGATGATGGTGATAATGATGATGGCTATGGTGATGATGATGATGATGATGATAGTCATAGAGGTACTAGCAAACCATCCCAGTGCTGCTGACCCAATTATCCAAATTCTCAAACCTGAATTATGTTATTTCGCCTAAATTTCACGCGAATGTCGTAATAATCTATACTTTCTCTCTCTCTCTCTCTCTCTCTCTCTCTCTCTCTCTCTCTCTTAGTCCATCCCGTAATACGAAACGTGTCCTCATCTCGGTTCATTTGTTTTCGTGACTTATTAATTAACCGCAAAGGGCCCGGCGTCGATTGAGGGAGGAAGGAGATGCAGCTAGTAATGTAACATTAACTAGAAGTTGATTTAACTAGAAGTTAATTTAACTAGAAGTTGATTTGATTCATCGAGAAGTTAATTTAACTGAAAGTTAATGTAACTAGAAGTTAATTTAACTAGAAGTAAATTTATCTAGAAGTTAATTTAACTAGAAGTTTATGTAACTAGAAGTTAATTTAACTAGAAGTTGATTTGATTTATCGAGAAGTTAATTTAACTGAAAGTTAATGTAACTAGAAGTTAATTTAACTAGAAGTAAATTTATCTAGAAGTTAATTTAACTAGAAGTTTATGTAACTAGAAGTTAATTTAACTAGAAATTGATTTAGCTAGAAGCTGATTTGATATAACTAGAATTTTAGTTGATTTATCGAGAAGTTAATTTAACTAAAAGTTAATTCAACTAGAAGTTAATGTAACTAGAAGTTAATTTAGCTAGAAGTTAATCTACCTAGAGGTTGATTTAAGCTAGAAGTCAGTTTGAACTAGAAGTTGATTAGACTAGAGGTTGATTTTATTTACCGAGATGTTAATTAACTAAAAGTTAATTTAACTAGAAGTTAATGTAACTAGAAGTTAATTTAGGTAGAAGTTAATTGAACTAGAAGTTGATTTAACTAGAAGTTGATTTAAATAGAAGTTTATCTAACTAGAAGTTTATTGTAACCGCATATATAATATCTATATATATATATATATATATATATATATATATATATATATATATATATTATATATATATATATATATATATATATATATATATATATATATATAAAATATGATATGTTATCACAGAGAATTTTAGTATGTAGATATAATTCCTTTTTTTATGATTCTTTTCCTTAATGAGAAATCCATGCCAATGGTTTTGCTGTAGAATGTAGTCTCTTTATTTCCTCTTTCTCCATCTGTCATTCAAACATATTTCTGTAAAACAACAGATTTAATATAAAGATTCCATTTTTCTCTTTCTAACGGTAAAGTCATAAACAGTGCATGGATTCCATGGTAGCACCTGTAGTAGTTGTATTGATTCTGTAATGCTGACAGAGGAAGTTTCTCTCTCTCTCTCTCTCTCTCTCTCTCTCTCTCTCTCTCTCTCTCTCTCATAACTACTTGATATAGGAGCTATAACTGCAAATAATTGTATTAAACCTGTTCCATAATGCTAAAATGTTTCTTTCTGACAGAGGATTCTCTCTCTCTCTCTCTCTCTCTCTCTCTCTCTCTCTCTCTCTCTCTCTCTCTCTCTCTCTCTCTCAAGATACTTGAAATGTAGGCTATAACTGGAAGTATAGGAGGAAGTGCCTTTATATTCTCTAATGTAGGAATTATTTCTGTTTTTTTTTTTTTTTGTTTTTTTTTAAGTTTCATAAAAATTGAGGTAAATTTTCATTGTAAGTCTTTAAGTCTCCATAAGGCCTACCCTTAGTGAAGGCCTACCCTCAGTGAAGGCCTACATAAGGCCCACCCTTAGTGAAGGCCTACATAAAGCCTGCCCTTAGTGAAGGCCTACCCTTAGTGAAGGCCAACATAAGGCCTACCCTTAGTGAAGGCCTACTTAAGGTCTACCCTTAGTGAAGGCCTACTTAGGGCCTACCCTTAGTGAAGGCCAACATAAGGCCTACCCTGAGTGAAGGCCAACATAAGGCCTACCCTTAGTGAAGGCCAACATGAGGCCTACCCTTAGTGAAGGCCTACTTAGGGCCTACCCTTAGTGAAGGCCTACTTAAGGCCTACCCTTAGTGAAGGCCTACATGAGACCTACCCTTAGTGAAGGCCAACATAAGGCCTACCCTTAGTGAAGGTCTATATAAGGCCTACCCATAGTAAAGGCTTACATTAGGCCTATCCATAGTGAAGGCTTACATAAGGTCTATCCATAGTGAAGGCTTACATAGAATGAAGAATATGATGTCTCATCCCTCATCTTATTGTAAAGCATTATGCCATTTACCTGAGAAACAGTCCTTAGGCCATTCCAACCATCCACGGAACACCTGTCAGGCCATCCTGTCCCATTATCTTGTGATTGCTCAAGTAATTCCGTGACTGCTGTTTTCCATTATGTGTAATCTGGAATTTCTCCCTGCTTGTCAATTTCATATTTGAGTCGCATTCCCTCTCTTGACATCTAATCTGTCATTTTCTTCAGGGCTAAACCTTGCTGGTATCACCCAATCTTTACGATATTATTTTTTTTTCCTGGAAGTGATAAGCAATAATAAAGGTCATAAGGTTGTTCAGCCCGTCAACCATGACAGCTGTAGGAAATAAGTCCCAAAAATTAAATTCTGCGCAACGTATATTTTTATAATCCAACGTACGAGTGATACACTTGCACATGCCACAGTATTTTCAGATCACTGGAAACCCGGGAGTGGGAAGGCGGAGTGGTGGCTAGGAAGGGGGAGGGTGGGGGGAGTATCTGCTGCCAAATTATTCACATGTCACGATTCCCTAATGGCACATATTTTCATTTGTCATTCGCACGGTATATTTCATACCTTTAGGTACAGCAGCCGTTCGTTCGGTTTATCGCACCGTTAACGGTCCAAGGTTATTATATTAGATTATTTGATTATTGTGCAGAATTCACATGCAAGCTTACCCGGCTGAGCCTTTAAAAAAAAAGAAAAAGAAAAAAATAACTGGCATAGATATGCGAGTTCTTCATGGGGCGTAACCGTACTTGCTTGTTTTAAAGGTTCCATCGTGATTTTTTCTTTCACTTTTTTCACTCCTCAGTTGTTCCAGCGGCCTTGTGACGCCAAGTGACTTACTGCTCTCCGTGATCAGTCAATCAGTCCGTGTTCCAGAGGCCGCCACTCTCTTTCAGTGGCTGAACCTGAAAATGATTATGAAGGGTTGTTTCTCTCGGTCAAATGAGTCTTTGTTTCACTTCCGTTATTATTTCCCTCAGTGGGGGAGGGTGGGGGAAGGGGGGTTAGTGGCGTCAGTGCACCTCGCACTGTAGGCATTACTTAAGATTCTTTTGCAGCGTCCCTTCGGCCCCTAGCTGCAACCCCTTTCATTCCTTTTATTGTATCTCCGTTATTATTCTCTTTCTTCCATCTTGCTGTCTACCTTCTTCTAACAATTATTTCATAGCGCAGCTGCGAGGTTTTCCTCCTGTTACGCCTTTCAAACCTCCTACTCTCAATTTCCTTTAACAGCGCCGAACGACCTCGAAGGTCCCAGTGTTTGGCCTTTGGCCTCAACCCCATATTCCGTTCCATTCCGTCATCCATTTCGGAATCGCTTTGGTGATTATAAGTTACTGGAGCGCAGCTGTCTTTATGGAATTACTTTGAATAAGATTTGAAGTGTTTCCTTGTTCTGTGACTGAAGAACCTGTTCAGTAAAAATGGCTCTTGTGAGCACAATTGATTTGACATGTTTCCTACGTCTTATCCTCCAAGGGAAGGATGTCAGATTGCTCTTACACATTACAGTGATGTGTCATCAGTGACCTCGTTGCATCGTTCCTAAATACGGTTTCCCAATCATGCATAGAAAACAAAAATCAAACACACACACTAACACACACTAGGGATCACCGTTCACCTGCAATCCAATCACACGGATGGATTTTTTTTTCTTTCCCCTCCCCCCTTAGGATTTTTTTTTAAACTGTAGTCACTATGAAGACCTATACCCCTTCCTTCCTCCCCCTCACCATCCCCTCCCCTCCCCTCATTTTTTTCTTTTACCGTAGTCACTATGGAGACCTACACTCCTTCCACCCACCTTCCTCCTCCCTGAAGACCTACACCCCCTTCCCTCCGCCTTCCTCCTTCCTTTCCCATCGCCTTCCCTCCCCCTCCCCCTCCCCCAGGAATAAAATATTCATGGAAATAGACAATGAAAGGGCCCGAACGACGAAAGTTTCGAGAGTGGATCAAAAAGTGCTCCGAATGAAAACGCCTAATGGGTTTTTGATCACATCTGGGGAATGATCAACGCCCAAAAGTTCCATTCGGAGATAATTGAAAGGTGTAAAAAAAGCCCCCCAAACCCCCACCCCTTTTTTGGAGGGAAGGGGGGCGAGACTCCCTCCTCCAACAAGCCTCCTTCCCCAAACTTCTCTCCTCCCTTAGGTGTAACCTTTCGGGATCAGATCAATCAAGATAGATAGTCTCTCTCTCTCTCTCTCTCTGTGTTTTACTTACTTGTAATTTATGGCCTTTACTTGGCCTTTATTGGTCAGTATTATATTTTTATTTTTTGTTTAATGTTTTTTTTCTTTTTACCCTCGGTGTATTTCTGAATTCCATGAGTTGAGGTGAAAGGGAATAACACCGACCTATCTTGAGTCTTGTAAATTGAGACGAGAAAGAACTGATTGTATGGTTCTAATTGTGAAACGCTCACACACACACACACACAGTTATATAGCGCGATAGTATGTATGCATGCAAGTGTATATGCATTATACTATATATATATATATATATATATATATATATATATATATATATATATATTATATATTATATATATATATATAATACTATATATATATATATATATATATATGTGTGTGTGTGTATGTCTGCATATATATGTATATATACAAATTATATTGTGCGTGCTTGTATAAAATCAGATGTATTTCCGTTTATTATTATTTTACTTTCGTTTATGGCTGTCCGTTTACGCGAGTAACTTAAACTAAAAATCCAAAATATTCTTACATTTGCACTTTCCAGGTAATTCTTTAGGATGCAAATAGTTGGGAACTGGGTGTATATATATATAATATTATATATATGCATATTACACTTGCATACATACATACTATCGCGCTATATAACTGTGTGTGTGTGTGTGTGTGAGCGTTTCACAATTAGAACCATACAATCAGTTCTTTCTCGTCTCAATTTTACAAGACTCAAGATAGGTCGGTGTTATTCCCTTTCACCTCAACTCATGGAATTCAGAAATACACCGAGGGTAAAAAGAAAAAAAAACATTAAAAAAAAAAAAAAAAAAAAAATATATATATATATATATATATATATATATATATATGTGTGTGTGTGTGTGTGTGTGTGTGTGTGTGTGTGTATGTCTGCATGTATATGTATATATACAAATTATATTGTGCGTGCTTGTTTAAAACAGATGTATTTCCGTTTATGTATTTACTTTCGTTTATGGCTATCCGTTTACGCGGGTAATTTAAACTAAAAATCCTAAATATTCTTACATTGCAGTTTGCAGGTAATTCTTTAGGATGCAAATAGTTGGGAACTGGGTATTTTATCAGTGATGTATTTGGTTATTATTAAGACTCCGGTGTTTATTTTATATTCAAATGTTGCATCTACATTAAAACCTCTTGAACACTCCGATAGACAACGTGAATATTCCTTTAATTTTTTTATTGTTTTATTTTTAATTCTTTATTTTTATTTTTTATTTTCTATTAATTTTGTATTTTTCATATTTATCTCCTATATTTTTTTGCTTACTATGGAACAAGATGTGCATTGAAGTATTATTTAGATGAAATACAATGCTTTACCAAATGTTACGTTGCTTGCATTCTTAGAATTTTGGTACTGTCATAGCAATTACTCAAACGCCCAATTTGAAAGCAAAATAGCCAGTTGAATCAATTTATAGGCAATAACAAGACAGTAATGGCAGAAATAAAATTGATGGTGATAGCGATTTTAATGTTTATTCTCAAGGGTATCCATCAATGCAGTTAAAAGTATTCCATTAGTTATTATACACCACAAAGTGGGAGCACCGGTGTAAGGCGTGGCCAAGGTTAGCACATTTAACCCAAGAATTTAACACTAGTTGAATGAGAGAGGCGGATATTAAGTGAATATTAATCTTTAGAGAACAAGTTCCTTGAACCTTATCGTAAAAGATTTGATGTAAAGTACAGAATTGCCTTACTATTTTTGATTTACATATATGATTTTACTGTTTTTACAATTTTACAAATATTTTGTATTACATGATTTTAATGTTTAGATATTTTCCTATTTTTGAAGGTGTTTATAAATTATCTTCAAATGTTTTACATGCTGATGTTCATTGAATTTTATTGAATATTGCATAATTTTTATGGATCATGCAGTGTTTATTTTTAATGTTCGCGTTTGTACTTTTATTCTAGCCATAAGGATGCCACTGTGAGTTGTGAAACGTTGGCAAGATATATATATATATATATATATATATTATATATATATATATATATATATATATATATATATATATATATATATATATATGTATAACTGAATCACGAAAGTTAGGAACGTGATAAATCCATAAACAAAGATATATGCCACAAAGGAAAATAATAAACGAAGGAGTAACTGCGAGACCTTTCGACGTTTCCATGTCCTTTACTGAGCAGTAAAGGACGTGGAAACGTCGAAAAGTCTCGCATTTACTCCTTCGTTTATTATTTTTTTTTTCCTTCGTGGCATATATCTTTATATATATATATATATATATATATATATATATATATATATATATATATCTATATATATATATATATATATCTCTCTCTCTCTCACAGTGACATCCTCAAGGCTAGAATGAAAATACAGTCGCAAACATTAAAACCTAGCACTGCATAATCCATAAAAATACGTAATATTCAATAAAAAAAATCCAATGAACATCAGCATGCAAAAAAATTGGCAATAATATATAAACACCTTAAAATAGGAAAATACTCTAAACTTAGTAATTTACGATACAGGGGTCCCATTAACTTAATAATAATAATAATAAAATAATAATAATATAATAAAATAATAATAATAATAATAATAATAATAATAACAACAACAACAACAACAACTTGTATGGTATGGCATGATGCTCTTCAAAAGGCAGTGCAGCAGTTCATGATATTAGTATCCTGTATAAAGTAAAAATACACGAACGTATAAATATAGTTTGGTAGGTTAAAGACTAAATTTTAACATTTATTAGTAGGAATTCTGATAATTTCTGGACTAAAAATTGCGAATTTTATACTCTTTATGACAACATGACCTGTAAAAGGATGGCACATTTATATCTTTTAAGGTCTTTATTTCCGAAAGTTATTATATAAGATTTGACATAATTAACCATTGCACTCACAAACAAAAGGTAACATCAAAAGATAGATTATAAATTCAATAACAAAATAGTTAAATACAATATTAGATAAAGTTAAACTTCGTAAACAGCAAGGAAAAACTACAATAGTATACCTTTGAAAACGTAAGCCAAAGAAAATGTACGAGTAATACAATTTTAAGAAAATGGTATATGTCAAAGATTATGGGTGTCTATTCTACATATAATCTCTCTCTCTCTCTCTCTCTCTCTCTCTCTCTCTCTCTCTCTCTCTCTCTCTCTCTCTCTCTCTCTCTCACGTTTAGTTTGTGCACTGTACCTTTATATGCTTTGCTTTTAGACTACAGACTTTGTATCGTAACACCACTTTATCATCAAGTTATTGAATCATTTGCTAGATACTGCTTGCAAGCGAGTGAAAGGTACGGGTGAAAATTTATAGATAAATGAAAAACCCGTTAATCCGAAAACAATAAGGAAAAAAGGGGCCTGAGTGCCTTCCTTGAGATCAATGCAAAAGTTAATTCAAGTAGGAAAAGAGTTCCATTTTTTTTTCTTATCTTTTGCCTGCAATAATCGTGAAGTATGTAGTCCATATAGGCAAATGTACAATTACTTAGGCAGGAGAACTGTAGAGTCCATATCTCCCGTGGTTGTTGAAGGAGGATTCGAGATTATCTTTGTAATATGCCATAAATCCTTTGCAGAATAATAAGTAGACTTTAGTTATTTATCCTTAACTTTACTGCAGCCGTATCACTGATTGCGATAGGTATTGGTACGGCTGTGAATGCGCATGCGCGAACCCTTGTTTACCGCCTCAGGCATATCAGTGACAACAACAAAATGACGACCCACCAACGTGAACCGTGTAATAATACAACAATTTTCTCTGAAAAACATGTTTTCAGGTTTCAACGAGCTGAAAAAAGCAATGGACGTCTACGAAGAGTGAAACTTCCAGAAATCGTATATCCGTAGGTCACGAACGATCGAATAGGCCCTGAAACGAGCTCCGAAGAGGAGGTTCAAAGAAGATTTGAAACTTAGCTAGTAAGGTAGTGCAGCAGTCAGTAGCGCGTCCAATATGGGAAACACGCTGTTAATATAGACCTGATTTGGTTGATTACTTGTGACTGATTAGGCCGTTACCAGAGGACTGACTTTGGTAGTTTTCCTTAGTACTACCATGAATATAGCAGAGCAAGATTTCTGTGTACTTCAAGTCTTCTTGGAATCTCCTCTTCGGAACTCTTTTCAGGACTTATTCGATCGTTCGTGACCTACGGATATACCATTTCTTGAAGTTTGACTCTTCGTTAACGTCTATTTTTTTTTTTTTTTTTTCAGCTCGTTGAAACCTGAAAACATCTGTTTTTCGGCGAAAACTGAGAGGAGATT
>NC_087213.1:56759490-56776990 GCF_015104395.2 Macrobrachium nipponense | reverse complement strand
CGAAGTGCTCTTCGAAACATTTGTAAAAATACCTTATACACAACTGCAGCTTCAATCAAAAGGCCTGTTACAATTTTACACTTTTTCACTATTTTCTTGGCGCCTTCACAAAAACCAATAGATACAAAACTATGTTCAGATTCCACAAACAACACATATATTACTAAGAATTATATAAAAATGAGTGACCAGCTCGTTACGTTAAGTTACTGAAACAGCCTCGCAACCGAGCGAGAGAGAGAGAGATTTTTAGAGAGAGAGAGAGATAGACTAACGCACGCCGCTGTCCTCCAAGCGAATGAATAAGGTTCTCTCACCCCATAAGCGTATGGGCGATTAGTATCTAGTTCAAGACCAAAACATATTACGTCATCTCTATAGGAATAGCTAATACAATGCCTCCTTGACTGCGTTCACATATGGCTATGAATAAGGCTCCCTTGTTCCTTCACAGGCTTGACCGCAATGTGCTTAGCTCATCTATTTTCAAGGGGTTGGATAACATTGCGGCTTGGGGGGTCTTACGCTTGTTTGCGCCGATAAAGAAATCACCTAGCTAAGACATTCTCAAAGTGCGAATACGACTCCCTTCAAAAGGCTTATGAGCTTTCACTCTCTGTGTGTCTTACGTACTTCAAAATGAAAAATGGATCACTTAAGGCATGTTATCTTTAAATTTGGGAAATCTGAACACAGAAATAAACATTTCATACCATGATACACAAGTTCTGATGTGAATTAATCATATTACCACAATTATAATTGCATTCCAAACTTACATTATAAGATTCCTCCCCCCAGAAGATTAGTTATTCCGGGGTTGAATCCAACGATTCACAACGGGATAAATAATCGGCAACTACATTGTTCTTACCAGATATGTGCTCAACCTTTATATTATACTGTTGCAAGCACAAAGACCACCTGGCCAGTCTTTGATTATGGATTTCATGCGCTGTATGAATGACAGTGGATTGTGATCAGACAACACTAAAACTTCTTCATTCCTAGGTCTGTTCACATACACTTCAAACTTTTTCAATACTGTGATTAAGGCTAGAGTTTCCTTTTTAATAGTTGCATAGTTTTTCTTGATACCTTTTCAGTTTCGAAGACAGGAAACACACAGGGTGTAGAAGGTTAATTTCATTTTCTTGAAGTAGAACAGCTCCAATTCCACAATCAGAGGCATCAACTTGTATCACAAATTTCTTATTAAATTCTGGAGCTTGAAAGCACGGGTCTTGAAGTTAAATGGCTTTTACCTTCTCAAACGGATTCTTGACATTCTGGAGTCCAAACAAACTTAGCTTTGGGACTAGTTAAGTCTGTCAAGGGAGCTACTACGGCTGAGAAATTTGGACAGAAACGACGATAGAATCCAGCCATGCCCAAAAATCTTTGTAGTTGCTTCCTAGTAGTAGGGGGGGTAGCCTTACGGATACCTTCCACATTAGCATTTACCGGAGCGAGAAGGCCTTTTCCAACTTCAAACCCAAGGTACTGAACAGTCGCCTTCCCAAACTCACTCTTCTCTAGGTTGACTGTTAGTCCTGCTCTTGTAGTTTTCTTGAAAACTTTCTTCAGGATCTGCAGATGTTCTTCCCACGTTGTAGAGTAAATGACTATGTCATCAAGGTATACACCTACTCCTTCTATAGATCCTAGCAGTTGATCCATCACTCGTTGAAATGTGGCTGGCTGGTGCATTCATCAGACCAAATGGTAATACAGTATACTGATACAATCCAAAAGGAGTAATAAAAGCTGACAGCAACTTTGCATTCTCATCTAAGGGTATCTGATAATATCCTTTCAATAGGTCTATTTTGGAAACAAACTTGGCTTGCCAATATTATCAAGTAACTGATCTATAAGAGGCAAGGGATAATTGTCAGCCATACTAATGGAATTCAGTTTCCTATAATCAGTACACATCCTAAAGGAGCCATCAGGTTTCTTCACTAATACACATGGAGAACTGAAGTGACTTGAACTGGGTTCTGCCAATCCATGTTGCAGCAAATACTGAACTTCTTTCTTCAGAACATCTCGATGATCAGGGTGATAACGCTCTTTGCTTGAACGATTTTCCATCTTCTTTGATCTTGATTTCATGTTTTGTCAGATTAGTACGTCTGGGTACATCTGCAAAAATCTCTGTGAAGCTTCTAATCACTTCACTCAATTCCTCACCTTGTTCAACATTAAGATGTTGCAGTTTAACCTCCAAATTTTCCAAAATTGAAGAATTATTCATCTTGCTTTCAGCTCCCAATTTATAGCTGTCATCGTCTTCTGTAGATGAAGTTGTCTGTATTATTGACACAGTTTCAGTTCTAGTTTCTGAGAAGTAAGGTTTCAAAAAGGTTCACATGTATCTTCCTCTGTCGTTTTCTTCTTTCTGGTGTTTCAATCACATAAGTCTATACTTAACTTCTCAATTATCCTGTAGGGACCTTGAAATTTATTTGTAAGGGGAAATCTCTTGACTGGCAGAAACACTAACACTTGTTGACCAACACTAAAACTTCTTAGCTTAGTCTTTCTGTCATAGTTCCTTTTCATTTTCTCTTGACTCATTTTCAGATTTTCTAAAGAGAATTTTCTAATCTCTTCCAACCTTTTCCTTAAGTTCTTCACATACTCTCCTTGGATTTCCTCTTTATTTTCTACCCAATTTTCTGCAAGAATCTTCAAAGGTCTCTCACTTCTCTTCCAAAAATCATCTCATTGGGTGAACATCCCATGCTTTCTTGATAAGCATTCCTAACTTCAAATAGCATTAAGGGTAAACCAACATCCCATTCTCTTCCTGACTCAGAACAATATTTGTCAGCATACTTTTCAATGTCTGGTGGAACCTTTCCAAGGCACCTTGAGTTTCTGGATGAGAAGCGGTTGATAACTGTTGTTTCACCCCTAATAAGTTCATCACATCCTGGAATAACTTGGAAATAAAGTTCGTTCCTCTATCACTTTGTACAATTTCTGGTTATACCAAACTGAGAAAAAACTCCAATAGTTCTCAGCAACTATCTTGGCAGATATGTTTTCTAACAGGGATCGCTTCAGGATATCTGGTAACAGGACACATTAATGTCAACGAGATATTCATTCCTTTCTTCGTCTTCGGAAGCAGTCCAACCATATCTATAATCACCTTGTTAAAGGGTTCTCCTCCAACCTTCTATAGTTGTAGGGGCTTTCTGAATGGTTTCATTAGGTTTTCCAGCTATCTGGCAGGTATGACACTCTTGACAGAACCTGCTAACATCTTTATGAAGTCCAGGCCAGAAAAAATATCTCATGATCTTCTCCACAGTCTTCCTGACTCCCATATTTCCAGATTCATAGACACTGCTACCACTTGCTTTCTCCAATGGCCATGGAATCAAAATCTGGATGATATTCGCCCCATTCAGCGTTTTCCGGGTATATCTGAAGGTTTATACTTCCCTCATCAGCAAAACCTTCCTTCAGATAATAACAGGTAGGAGTTTGTTGCATCTCTTCCTGATCAACAACTCTGAAGAACAAATCAAGCTAACGATGCATCCCTCTTCTGCAAGTCCATTAGTTCTCTCTTGTTATCGTCCAACTTCAAAATAGTTGAACTATCAATATCTGCTACCTCAGCTACTGCAGTTTCCCCCGACTATCTTCAGGAACACCCTTGACTACTCGGAGTCTCTTCAGGAACAACAGATCCTTCATTTTCTTGGGAAATCTCTTCCTCGGTCCAGTCTCCACGGGAGGCATCACTCCCCTCCCCTTGGAACAGTTGTTCTAAGTTCAAAGATCGCCTTCACTTGATCCATCTTGGGCGTGTAAATCCTCAGTTTCTTCACCAATAGTCGTAATTCTCCTCATACTTCTTGGTAGTTACACAACTAGGGAACAGGTGGGGGTTAATTCTTCTCCAACTCTACCGTAGGACTAATCCCTCAAATGGTTTGTCTGTCACTACAGGACAAGGAACAAATGGGACACCACCAACTTCATCTCCCAACAGAAACATGTACATACCTTCCACAGCCAGTGAGTCCTTTACAGCAAAATCAACATTCCCTGTCACCAATTCACAGGACAGGTGTAAGCGGCATATAGGAGTTACTTCCTCTCCTCCTATACCCTTCAAAATAACTGAATCTCCAGTGAGATTCTTCTCCAACATTGGTGAGCACCACGTAACACCACACTATGGTTGCTCCCTGTATCACGTAAAATCTTGACTGGTACCTGCACACTTGCTTCCTGAGTTGCCAGTGTACCCTCATATATATATGGCTTAAAAGCCTCCAAACTGCTCAGCCACTCACTGCTTGAAGTTACATTTCCACTGGTTGCTAAACACTCAGCTTGTTTAGTTTCAGTCTTCCCTGTAGTCGGATTCCTCCCCACATTGTTCTTAACAGTCTGTTTAACATGGTCACCTCTTACTATTTGACAAACAGGCTTGGACTGCTGATACTTCCAATAACACTCCTGACTGAAATGTCCTGCTCTTCCACACTTAAAGCAGACAACATTAGGTTTTTGCACTGTCTTGCAAAATTAGATGAGGTATTTCACATTAGCTTTTGCTGAGGAGTATTATTACTTGTAGGTTTCCACTTATAAAACTGTTCCTTAAACCTGGATGAGACTTAAAACCTGGGCGTGGTTGACTCTGGTACTTGACATTATAATTACGCCTGCTACTAATTATATTGTAGTCCTCACTCAGTGTAGCAGCTTTGTCAAGTTTTTTAACCTCTCTCTCTCTCAAATAGGCTCTTATATGCTCAGGAATACCTTTAAAATATTGCTCTAAAACAACTAACTCTTCTAACTCTTCAAAAGTTGTAACTTTAGCTGCCTCCAACCATCTTTTAAAACACCTCCTCACTTTGTAAGCATAATCCAAGAAAGTACTTTTCATCCTTTCTTAAGTTTCTGAATCTTTCATTGTAGTACTCTGGGTTCAACTGGTATACTTGTAGCACATTATGTTTGAGCACCTTGATAGTCTTTACACTGATCAGCTGTTAAGGCTAGATAAGCACTTCTCCCTTTACCAATCAAGACACTTTGTAGCAAAACTGACCATTTATCTTCTGGCCATCCCATACCTGAAGCCACTTTCTCAAAGTGATCAAAGAACTCACCTGGAGCCTCTTCAGTAAACTTAGGGATTAACTTCTGCACTCTTACTACATCAAATGCAGGGTCTTGATTAACCATGGTTAGGGTTAGACGGTGTTGCAGGTAATGTGGACCTAGCTCTTATCAATCCATCTCCCTCCCTTTCCATGTCTTGCAATTTCTCTTTCCTCTTTTATCCTTTGCCTTTCATCTTCTGCAGCTTTTTCTTCTTCTCTTTCTCTTCTTTCTTGTTTTTTCCCTGTCTATCTCTCTCGCTATCTCTCTTTCAGCCTGCATTTTCAGCTTAATCAAACTTCCTTCTGCTTCTATGCTCTGAGTTCCATTTCTGCATCACTTTTCTCTTTCTTTTCTACTTGCTTATTTATAAGATCAGCCTGTGCTACATTCAACAACTCTTGAGCCAATTCTAACTCATCATCATCAGTTATTCTACCAGAGTCTATCAATGCTTGCATGGCAATGCATTTGATTTGTGCTTTTATCATGCTACTAAACACAGACAACCACATGCTACTGCTAGAGCACTCCACTGTGCCTTAGTCAGAGTAGTTTCAGACAACACTTGGATGGAAGGGGTTGCTAAAAGTTCCTGAGTATCGAATGGAGCCATTTTTCTCAAATACAATTCTTACAATAAAATGCAAAAACAAATATATGGTCACTCTTCTAACAAAATATATTCCTAACACCACCAGTATAAGCTAGAGTGATAATGTGATTTGTTTTCCTCCCTGGTTTCTGGGGATCATTGATACTTGGTACATAAAGTGCCAAATATCCCGGGTCTCTGGGCACCATCAATACTTGTGACGAAGTGGTGTAGAGTATCTGGGTCTGGTACCATTAATACTTGGTGCATGAAATAGTCAAAGATCTGTTGTCGAACACCATTAATATTTATTAACCCCAAAATTGCCAAGTATCTGGTTACTACACTTACCATTTGTACCTGTTAGTATGAGAGACCCTTTTATTCCTGGGTCTTGGACACCCTTTGTACAGTTCATTCAAGTACCTGGTTGTTACTTACCTCACTACAGACAGACGCCTGACCCTTCATCAACAATACTAAACGACTGAAATACTCTAAAGGTAAGAGTGATCCCGCCCTTTTTTCTAACTGAACAGTCAAGAAAACAATCAGTCTAAGTTCATTAAAAATATGTGTGAGGTAATCTTAATTAAAGGCATCACTCGTGTAAATTCAAATTCAAGTATTTCCCTGATTCTGTTTTATTTGTGGGAAACGTCACAGTTATCACTCTATATTTCTACCTAGACAAAAATTAAAGCATTATACTTAATTGTTATATACTGGTGGAATAAAATGCTCACATAGATTTTAAATACAAAAATTTATTTATAAATTCAAAATTATAAATTGGAATTCACAATCTCAGGGAAATGTTATTACTTGAAAACAACAACAGTTTAATTAATTCTTGAATTAATTATTAAGCAAAATTAAATCAAAGTTTATCAAGAAAATTAATTAAATTAAATCATAAAGCAATAATTAAATTTGAAAATTAAATTTAATTAAATGCAAGTTAATTCACAAGTGTAAGATTCAAAATGTACACAATAGAATATTATTCAAACTAATTAAACAAAATAAAGACAATGCAGAAAAACATAATGCATAATATGAAAATAATTAAAGCATTGACAGTACAAACATTAAGCATGTAAAAAAAAGGGAAATGTCAAAAGAACAAAGCAAAGATAAATATTTAGAAATGATAAAACTCGAAGTGCACTTCAAAACATTTTGTAAAAATACCTTATACACAACTGCAGCTTCAATCAAAAATGGCCTGTTACAATTTTACACTTTTTCACTATTTTTCTTGGCGCCTTCACAAAAACCAATAGATACAAAACTATGTTCAGATTCCACAAGCAACATATATTACTAAGAATTATATAAAAAATGAGTGACCAGCTCGTTACGTTAAGTTACTGAAACAGCCTCGCAACCGACGAGGGAGAGAGATATATTTTTAGAGAGAGAGAGAGATAGACTAACGACGCCGCTGTCCTCCAAGCGAATTGAATAAGGTTCTCTCACCCCATAAGCGTATGGCGATTAGTATCTAGTTCAAGACCAAAACATATTACGTCATCTCTATAGGAATAGCTAATACAATGCCTCCTTGACTGCGTTCACATATGGCTATGAATAAGGCTCCCTTGTTCCTTCACAGGCTCGACCGCGATGTTAAAAACTAGCTTAGCTCATCTATTTTCAAGGGGTTGATAACATTGCGGCTTGGGGGTCTTACGCTTGTTTGCGCCGAATAAAGAAATCACCTAGCTAAGACATTCTCAAAGTGCGAATACGACTCCCTTCAAAAGGCTTATGAGCTTTCACTCTCTGTGTGTCTTACGTACTTCAAAATGAAAAAGGGATCACTTAAAGCATGTTATCTTTAAATTTGGGAAATCTGAACACAGAAATAAACATTTCATACCATGATACACGAGTTCTGATGGTGAATTAATCATATTACCACAATTATAATTGCATTCCAAACTTACATTATAAGAATATATATATATATATATATATATATATATATATATATATATATCTATATATATGTGACTATATATATATAATATATACAGCACGGGATATATATATATATATATATATAATATAGATATATATACACACACTATATATATATATATATATATATATATATATATACGTATATCTGTGTATGTGTGATGTGTGTGCAGGAATATAGATACAGCGAATTTATTTGTGCATATATACACCAGGTGCAATAAGTTGTTTTGTGCCGGAGTATTTCACAACGAACTTCTACCCGCGATGTTTTCACAGGAGCAGAATTGGTTTCTTTTTATAGAAAGGCAGAATTGACGTCGCAATTTCTTCTTGAATGTTCCCTTCGCGTGATCTGGAGCCATTCGGTACACGACGGACTTTGCTCTGTATTCTTAAAGGAAAGGGCGATTTATGGCTGGAAACGTCTTGCTGCCGTAAATTTTATTTTATATAGTATATATATATATATATATATATATATATATATATATATATATATATATATATATATATATATATATACATAACATACTTATGTTGACATCCCCGGCCTCTCTCTCTCTCTCTCTCTCTCTCTCTCTCTCTCTCTCTCTCTCTCTCTCTCTCTCTCTCTCCCCATAAGTCTTGCATTCCTTCTTCCCCTTGACGACAGATCGTCCAAGACTCAAGTGTCTTATCTCACGCACTCCAGTTAATAACAATTTAGGGCCTTTTGTGTCACTTGCTGACCCCCCCATACGCCTCCCGTCGGACCCACCAAGTCGAATTAGACACCAAGAGAGTGCCCAGCTTTCGTTCTATCTGCTCCTGAAACAGCCGGGTGATAACACACAATTAAGGGGCATGAATTTGTCAAAATGAAAAAGGGCATGAATTTGTCAAAATGCAGATGAATTTGTCAAAATTATAAAGTACACGAATTTATCAAAATGCATATGAATTTGTTAAAATTAAAAATGGCACGAAATTGTCAAAATAAAAAGGACATGACTTTGTTAAAATGGAAAAGGGTGTGAATTTGTCAAAATGCAAAAGGACATAAATTTGTCGAAATGTAAAAGGATACGAAACTGTCAAAATGGAAAAGGGCACGAAATTATCAAAATAAAAAAGGACATGAATTAGTCAAATTTAAAAAGGACATGAATTTGTCAAAATGCAAAAGGACATGAATTTGTCACAATGCAAAAGGACACGAAATTGTCAAAATGAAGAAGAGGACATAAATTTGTCAAAATGAAAAAGGGCACGAAATTATCAAAATAAAAAAGGAAATGAATTTGTCAAATTTAAAAAGGACACGAATTTGTCAAAATGCAGATGAATTTGTCAAAATGAAAAAGTGGACGAAATTGTCAACATGAAAAAGGACACGAATATGTCAAAATTGAATAGGAAATTAATTTGTCAAATAGCAAAAGGGCATGAAATTGTCAAAAATAAAAAAGAACATGAATTTGTCAATATGAAAAAGGACACGAATTTGTCAAAATGAAAAAGGACATGAATTTGTCCAAATGAAAAAGGGCACGAAATTTTCAAAATAAAAAAACGGACATGAATTCGTCAAAATAAAAAAGGACATGAATTTGTCAAAATGAAAAAAGGACATGAATTTGCTAAAATGAAAAAAAGGACACGAATATGTCAAAATTAAATACGACATGAATCTATCAAATGAAATAGGGGCACGAGCATGTCAAAATTAAATAGTAAACGAATTTGTCAAAAATAAAAAGGAAATGAAATTGTCAAAATTAAAGAGGACATGAAATTGTCAATATGAAAAAGGACACGAATTTGTCAAAAAATAAAAAAGGAAATGAAATTGTCAACTTAAAAATGACACGGAATAGTCAAAATGTAAGGTCATTCAGTGCACCAATTTTTACCTACGAGCATATCACTCAGATATGAAATGAAGAGATATTTTTAAAAAATCAAATGATTGACCCATTACATCCATCTCTTCATTGTTTCATGGTAACATAACTTACCCAACTGTCCCCCTACCCCTCCTTTTTTTCCAGGTAAAAAAAATTTATGTGAAAAATTTCGGATGAATAACAAAACTAAAATGAACATTTTTGTCGGGACTAAACAACAAAACTTCCAAATCTTTTTATACTAAAGACACACGGTCTTTATAAGAACAAACGCGCTGCCCGTTAAACCTTATCATATCTTTTAGTTGACAATAAATCACTGACGGGAGCAATTTCAAGCCATTAAGGCTCATAAAATGCAGAAAGAAAGAGCTCAGATGAAAGGTCTCCCTTTTCCTAAGAGCTCTACTTACTAAGGAACAGCGATGCCAAGTGGTTGTGCTTTATTTTTATTCCCGCTGTGCGATAACTAGATAAATCATTGTGGTAAATGCTCCCGCTCTTACGCCGTGTCAGATAAGAAAGACATGTTGCATGCTTTATATGTCATTCTGAGGGTCATGTAACGAAATTTAATGTGGTCTTGTTCCAAGTAGTTGGAGAGAGAGAGAGAGAGAGAGAGAGAGAGAGAGAGAGAGAGAGAGAGAGAGAGAGGGGGGGGGGGTTGCGGTTTCTCATGCGATGATGGTGATCAAATTTTAATATATTCTAGTATTTTGTCCCTAGAACTAATGCTGAGAGAGAGAGAGAGAGAGAGAGAGAGAGAGAGAGAGAGGCGGTTTCTTATGTGATGATGGTGATCAAATTTTAATATATTCTAGTATTTTGGGTCCATAGAACTAATGCTGAGAGAGAGAGAGAGAGAGAGAGAGAGAGAGAGAGAGAGAGAGAGAGAGAGAGAGAGAGAGAGAGAAATTCCTCATTTGGTGCTGGTGATAAAATTGAATGCAGTCTTGTCACTGGTAGTTGGGCTCCTAAACTGATGTTCAGAGAGAGAGAGAGAGAGAATTCAATAGTTTTGTCACTAGTAGTTGGGTTTCTAAAACTGATGTTCAGAGAGATAAAGAAATTCTTTTTTGTTTTAACGCTTGCCAGATCAGTGTTAATTTTATAAACAGGTTTCGTCAGTTTTATTTTCACATTCAAGGCTGTATTTTATTCCCCTGGTTTGCTTAATATTATACTAACAAAGTCATGGAAATAAAATAAAAAATTAAAACAAAACGTTGTTATATGAAAAGCAGTACTTTGAAATGCGGTATTACAACCATTATAAAAAAAAATGCAGAAATAATGTATTACAACCCCTGAAAAAGGTATAGTCTGAAAATTAAAACAATACGTTTCAGTATGAAATACGATATTGCAACCCTTGAAAAAAGACAAAAAACTACTAAAGAAAATATACAATTTTTTGCTATATGCAATAACGTATTTTAACCTTTAAAAAGACATGAAAAAATAACTGAGGGCTATTAAAACAACACGGTCCAATATGAAATATATATTACAACCTTTGAAATAAAATATAAAACCCAAGAGGGAAAGTTTAATGTGTCTAAAATGAAGAGCTTACATCACATCGTAGGTACGAACGCTTGATGTGGCAGCAGCCATTCAACCTTCAAGTGAGTATCATTCCCTTGTCATTAGATTATAGCAACGCCATAAGGGAGTGGCAGAAGAAGAAGAAGAAGAAGAAGGAAGACGAAGACGAAGAAGAAGAAGAAGAAGGCGTTGTAGCAAGGACGCGGCGGGGCAAGGTCGCTTGCTTAAGAACAAGGCCAAGCAGCTCCCGAGAGACACCTGTGTGAGGGGGAAGGCAAGCGGAAGTCTCTAGCCCAGAACCTAATCTGCACGACCTTCGTCAGAGATGACGATGGTAATCCGTCCTTGCTCATCGACTGAGTACGCTCTGCGTTCGTCTTTATCATAGAGTTTATAGTACCGGCTACAAGAATTCGAGCATCAGCGACAACTATATTCAGTACAGTCCACGAGAATTTGAGCCACGGGGGAAAACTACAAGAATTTGAGAATGTGGAGAAATCTACTCGGTACAGGCTACGAAATCGAGCTTTAGGGAAAACTTTATTCAGTACAGTCTACGAGAATCTGAGCTATGGGGAAAAGTGCAAGAATTTGATTATATGGGGAAAGCTATTCAGTGCAGGCTACAAGAATTCGAACTTCAGGGAAAATTTTATATGGTAGAACCTACAAGAATTTGAGCTTTGGAGAAAATGATACAGACTGTACAGACTACAAGAATTCGAGCGTTAGAGATAACGTTATTTGGTAAAATATACGAGAATTTGAGCTTTGGAGAAAATGATACAGACTGTACAGACTACAAGAATTCGAGCTTTAGTGAAAACTTTATTTGCTAAAATCTACTAGAATTTGAGCTTTGGGGAGACCTACCTTTTACAGATTGTGCAGACTACAAGAATTCGAACTTTAGGGAATTACTTCATTTGTGACAGTCTACAAGACTTCGAGCTTTGTGGAAAACTACTCGGTAAAAACTCCAAGAATTCTAGTTTCATGGAAAACTTTATTCAGTACAGTCCACAAGAATTTGTGGTATTAGGATAATCACTCAGTACAAATTTCAGAAATATTATTATTATTATTATTATTATTATTATTATTATTATTATTATTATTATTATTATTATTATTATTATTATTAATTTCGTTCCTTGTAGGATATTATAGCAACGAAAATCAAACCAATAAGTTAGATGTTTTAATATGATTACTGTGTTGGGTTTTTTTTACAACACTTTTTGACGGATAAACTCAAGAAATTAATAAAGATATCGGTAATTATATGTAGCATGAGTCTCATGGTATTACCTCACGGTAATTAGCTACTGTTAAACAAATCTAGCACTGAAACTCGTAGTCGGTACACTTGGTCATTCAACTCCATAGAAACTAGCGTAACATAAAGTGGATTTATTTGAAGAACCGTGAGACACCTTTTAATGCATAAACATTGTAGAAATTTAAGTTTTAATGCATAAACATTGCATCAATTTAAGTTTTAATGCATAAACATTGCAGAAATGTAATTTGTGATTGCTCTTCGTTTTCAGCATTTGACGAATTACTTCCCATTTTCATTGGATTTTAGTTGGACTTAAGAACCGGATCAACATCGGCTAGTGTCTGGCCTTCCCAAAATGTTGGAAAGAAATCGGTGTGAATTCCTCGAGATTCGCGTAAACAAAGTGTTTACATGTGTTTCCTGGCTGGAATTTTGTTTTGGGGTAGAATACGGTCTCTCTCGTTTAGTACCTAATTGACAGCGCTGTACTTATCGCTTAAATTGACAGTGCTCTGTCTAGCACTTGATTGGACAGCGCTCTATCTAGCACTTGAATGACAGCGCTCTATCTAGCACTTGAATTGACAGCGCTCTATCTAGCACTTGAATTGACAGCGCTCTATCTAGCACTTGAATTAACAGCGCTCTATCTAGCACTTGAATTAACAGTGCTCTATTTAGCACTTAAATTGACAGTGCTTTATCCAGCACTTGAATTGACAGCGCTCTATCTAGCACTTAAATTGACAGTGCTCTATTTAGCACTTAGATTAATAGTGCTCTATTTAGCACTCTATATAGCAACGTAGTACAGGTGTATGTTATTTGTCATGTAGGCATGCGTATTTTCCTTAACATCTTTATTATGCCATAAGCACTCTGTGGGAGGCATATAAATTTATGAATAACTTTTGATAATAATGTAATGAATGCGTACCTACCTAAAAAGAAAAAAATAACAGATCTCTACCCACATGGGAATAGGAAACTTTTTCATCAAAGCTTCCCAACCTCAAAGAAGAAGAAGAAGATGATGATGATGATGATGATGATGATGATGAGGATGATGATTCGTCCTTGCGATATCACTCGCCCACAAAGTGCTCTCGTGGTACGCGGATGACAAAACTCTGACATATAAGAACTTGTGCCAAGGACTCGTGAAATGCCAAGGGCCTGAACGCGTGCCTTTGATTCGAGGATTTGCGTTCATGTGACCTTCAGTTCGGCTGACCTTGGCGAAACTTTTTTTTAGTTCGTTTGGCATTCTGTCCCAGGGAGGAGGAGATAGATTTTGAAGATTTGTTTTTTTTTTCTTTCTTTCTTTTAAGTCAGTCTCCAGAAGGAAGGGAAATAATCTCAAGGTGCCACGTGAACTTTTTTGAGAGGGACCTTTGAGGAAAAGGTTCTTTTCACTGATGTATATATATATAAAGTATATATATTATTTATATGTATGTATGTATATATTTATGTACATTTATGTGTGTGTATATATATATATATATGAAAATAAGTAAAGTAAGGATGTCCAATGTGAACGAAAGAAAATAAATATTGAAGGTGTTGAGATGACCCATAAGAACTGGTAAGGTGACAAATGTGGTGGTATGCAAGAAGTGATGAAGAAGGTGGTGAGTAGGTGAAATAAATAAATCGGAGAATTTTGGGATGGTTCTGTCATTGTGGGTCGGTGGAGAGGACATAAAATTCAAAAGAAGAAGAAAGGAGAGGAAGATTAGAAATGGTTGGTTCGATATTGCGAAGAGGTATTGTAAAGTTAGCGTCTAAATATCCAGGAAGCGTGAAATACTGGCAAGGTGAGGGTGAGTGGTGCAGTTTGTGTGTAGTGGGTTTCAAATGCTGTTGATGAGCCTTTTGTTGGCATGTACGAAGCAGTTAATGTTTCACAGGGAGGTTATTCATGAGTATTGCAGCGACCTTTGTGTTGTTTTTTTCCAGGGCGACCCTCTGTACGGCAAAATGTCTTCATATATTAAATGTAAATATAACTAATGCATATATATGTGTGTCTGATAAAAGGAGCCCATAAAACTGCCAAAATATAATAAGTAAGTACGTATAATTTATAGCGGCAAATGTCGGTACAAATGCCAGATGATAGAGTCAGCCTTGATTAAACAAAGATATGTAATGAATATCTCAAAGGGCGCCTAGGATTCAGAAATCGTAGATAAAATCTTCCTTCAACAACACTTAAAGATATTAAAGAGAAATCATCAAGGAGGGTGACCTATTCAAACGGCTTACCTGTAACTTTGCTCATTCATTACCTACCTGAAGAGAGAGACTGCAATCTTTGAAATATAGTACTTACTTTTATATATTTTGGCATTTTTATGGGCTCCTTTTATTAGATGGAATTCTGTTGTAACAGAACGTTTTTAACAGTCATATATGTATGTGTATATATATATATATATATATATATATATATATATATATATATATATATATATATATATATATATATATATGATATATATATATATATATATATATATCTATATATATATGTATGTGTGTATGTGTATTGTGTGTATGTCTCTTGTGTGTGTGAGTGTGCATTTGTGTCTGCCTATGCATCTAGGCTTGCAAATACACACAAGTTTGATTACAGTCCCACTATTGGGATCCATTCTACGTCCGTTATGAGGATTGAAGAGACAAATATGGTGCGCAATGGACACTCAAAGATCTGTCGTCCTCGCGAGGAAACTAATGATGGGGAAAATAATAACGCCGCCGACGTTTCCAAGCGCATCCAAGGCGAGTGAGTTGAGATGATCGACTTTCTATTTTTGAAGTCGAGAGCAGTATCCAACGTCTCACGTTGAGCCGAGAGAAAGCAAGAGAGAGGATGTCAGTCGCAAATTGGAGTTACGCAACCCGATAACCGAATGAAATACGGAAGGTGGCCACGCGTCGCTCACCTTGATGCCAAGGTGAGGGCAAGAGGAGGGGGGGGGGGGGGGGGGTGCCGGTGCCGTGGACGGAGCGTGTGTGTGTGTGGCACTTATGAAGAGGCGACCTTGTGGCCCTCACGTGGCCTCCGTTGTGAGGATGGGTTATCCTCCAGGTGACCTACGACTGCAGCCTCCCCATCCCCCTCCCTCACCCCCTCCCTCTACCCCTTTCTACATCATCTTTCCCCGGACGGCTCTTCCATCCGTAGGGCCCCAGCAGGGCTTGACGTTTGCAGAGCCTTTCAGGAAATCGATGACGAGAGGAGAGGCGGAGGGCGAGAAGAGGAGGAGGAGGAGGAGGAGGAGGAGGAGAGTTTCGAGAAATGTTGAGAGCGTGGGGCCTCTTCCAGGGATGCCCCTCGGGTGGTCTGTCGACGTCGCTGTGGAGTAATTGCTCCGGAGTAGTATGATTTCGTTTATTTTTGCTCTGTAAGTAGGGAGCATTCGATTACCTTATTCCGGCAATTTTTATTCCTCACTTGACCTTGGGGGTTATGTTTGTACAGTCGTTTTCTGAGGAAATTGGTGAGTGTGCGTGTATATACATATACATATGTGCGTATGTATGTATGTTTTTATATGGTCTGATTTTGTATCTACTTAATTGATATGCTTGATTGATTCTTTCAGGGGATATAGTTTTTACAGATTATACTCTCTCTCTCTCTCTCTCTCTCTCTCTCTCTCTCTCTCTCTCTCTCTCTCTGAGATCATTGTCATTCGGTGGGAAAGTAGAAAATGCTTGTGATTTTATAAATCTCTACCTTCCATGGGGATCGAATTCCAGGACACTCAGAAGAAACGAAAGGACGCTACCAGTTGACCCACAAATGCCACAAAAGACAATCTTTAAGTATGCCCAGACAATCCTTAAGTATACCCAGGTCACCCTTAAGTATACCCAGGTCACCCTTAAGCATACCCAGGTGATCCTAAAGTATACACAGGTCATCCGTAAGTATGCCCAGGTAATCCGTAAGTATGCCCGGGTAATCCTTAAGTATACCCAGGTAATCCTTATGTATACCCTGATAATCTTTTACCCTGGTGATCCTAAAGTATACACAGACAATCCTTAAGTATACACAGGTAATCCTTAAGTATACCCAGGTAATCCTTAAGTATACCCGGTGATCCTTAAGTATACCCACTAATCCTTAAGTATATCCAGGTAATCCATAGGTACTGCCCAGTACTTTGCTACATGACCTTTGTGGCTCAGTTGGTATCGCCCTTTCATGTTGAATAAGAGAGTCCTGGGTTCAATCCCGATGTGGGAATATATGTTTCCATTGCACACGTGACTGTGTGCTAATTTCAAACGTGCCATGTAGCTAGCATGGCTTCGCAACTCTTCTTGTGCTGAATTAAAGGGCCCTTCCCGCGTCAGATGCCACATCCTCTAATATTTGGCTTTTCTTTTTATATGTTTTTTGTCTTTATTTCATGTTTCAGGTCTCGTAGTTTTTATTTATTTATTTGTTTATTTTTTTACACTTCTTTCATCCATTCAAGTCCATCATGCTCAGTGAGAGTAAGGTGCACGAGAAGGTTACCTGTGTAGCATCCACACACATATGTATATAATATATATATATATATATATATATATATATATATATATATATATATATATATATATTATATATGTATATATTAAAATATATATACATTCCTATTCTTATTCTTATTCCTACACACGCTGTGTTTATTAATTAATCTACACACACACACAAAATTCCTTTACCTTCTATGACCTAGGAAGAAACATCCTAGAAAAAGCTATACAGAGAGAGAGAGAGAGAGAGAGAGGGATTCTCTTTCTTCCTCTTCCTAAGTGGCACTGGTCCATGAATAGGAGCGGCCGTGAAAACTCTCCCCCTGCGAGGTTGGTCGCTTGACACCACGCCAGCACGTAGTGGAAAGGTCAAGAAGTGATTTACCCGGGACGAAAAAAAAAAAAATAAAAAAACACTCCTGGCACGCCATGCCATATTGGATGCACGCACAAGGGGAGGGGGCTCTTCCCCCTTCTCCTTCGCCTCCTCGCTTGCAGTTCTCCTCC
>NC_087213.1:56746990-56751990 GCF_015104395.2 Macrobrachium nipponense | reverse complement strand
GGGAGGGGGGGATTCAGGGGGTGAATTGTTGGGATGGGAGGGGAGGATGGTCCGTGCAAAGATGATTGGCACCTCATCGGCGCCTCACCATGTACCCAACATAGCGTCAAGGTCATTTTGTTGTGGATTAATGAGCGAAAGAAAGAGAGGGAACGCCATTGCAAGCAAAAGCTTGCACACCCAAAGGCACAAGGTCAGAAGAAGCGGCGACAGCCGTGCATTACAGCCAATTCTCGAGGGACAGTTATTTATGTATTTATTTATTTTGCCTTCTCTGTGTTCGAACTCGCACAAGACAGTCTAGTCTTGGAAATCATTGTTCGGGCTGTAGAACTTTCCTACAACGCTCCGACTGTAGATGTATTTTGCGCCATTTGGTTATGCAGGAGGTTAGATATATCGTTGACTTGGCTAGCTGAAGATTATTGCATGTCAGTTTATGAATATCATTTCTCAGTTTTCTTTATTATGCATTCAACCTATTGCAAGGCCTGTTATCTTGTTTTCATGGCCTTTCCATATATTTGATGGGCAAATTTCTCTCTAGGTTTTTTAGGTCGAAAAATAGAAAGGAAGTTTGTCCAGGAAAAATTCAATTTCCATCAGTCTGAGGTATTCTCCAAATTCTCAGAAAGTGATGTTCTTCACCAGATTAGGAACAGGTACGAAATAAGCTTAGAAAGGGGGAAATTAAAATATTTATGATGTATGAATATATATATAATGATATATATATATATATATATATCTATTTTATATAATATATATATATATATATATATATATATATAATATATATATATACTTGCGTTAGTAAAAAAAATAACTATTTACTTGCATAATCATGGCGTATGGCAAAACTCTGGGGACCCTAAAGCAGATTCTTTAGGGACGCCTAGTAATAACAAGGAAAGGCAAAGATGTCGCTCTGTCACCTGCAAACTAATGAATATATAGCCGGAACCCTAACAGATATTTTTAGACCCCAGTAAAGCCGAAAACACTTTAATACGCAGGGCATTATATCGGACCTGATGTGAATGCATAGAGAGACTGCGAACAAATTTATATCCTCCCAAAGTTGGCTCCATGGAATGTTTGGATAACAGGTAAGAGCAAAATAGGTTAGAATATGCATTGCACAACCCTTGTGGACTAGAGCGAAGTCTATTTAATTTAAGGCGTTCTAGAAAGTGGACATGAAATATGTTATATGACTTTGTCCACGGTAGCAATAGCAGCGTTAATGTGTAACTATAGGCTTTATGAAATTCGACCTTCTTGAAACAGTTCACTTCAAAACTGACATTTGCAGCCTAATTGATAAACATATGTGTTTCGTGATGAAGATAAAATGATGACAGAACATTACGATAAGTTCATTGTCCATTACCTCAGTTAACTGAAAAACATTGCCAGGTGTTTCGTATGTCTTGTCTGTCATATGTGCAGTGTATTGAATGCAAATAAGAACTGAATTTATTTACATATGTGCTGAATAACATCGGTTAGTATTTTGGGTCCAACCTAGAAAGGTTTAGAGAACATATAAAGAGAAGAGAAGATTGTAGCTGCTTTCTTTCAATATTTTCCAAGATTTTATAGTTACGATAGAGTGCAGTATTGTTATTTTATTAGGAAACCCTTATCCTTAAAAAAAATAAAATCCAGCTCATATCCTTTTGGAGGTTCCATATATTTTTCCTGTCATTAAAAAGGTAATTACTGAATTTAAGCTGATATAGATACAACTGAAGATAATTTCGGTCAGGTAATACAAAAACAATCGCCAACAGACAAGTTGGTGCCTTTCACCTCATGGTTTTGGGTAGCAGGCTTTTTAACTAAAGCAGATTCACTTCAACCGTGCATCTGATGTCTAGGCCAGTCCCTTACGACGCTCCTGATTGGCTGTTGATAAGCCAATCACAGGGCTGGAAACACTCAGTCTCTCGAGAAAGTCCACATAGGCAGGATGTATGCTCTACCTCTCCTGAAGGATACTTTTGAAAGACATAGCCCTCAGGGGAAGTGGAGCATACATCCTGCCTATGTGAACTCTCTCCTGAGACTAAGAGTTTCCAGCCCTGATAAGCCAACCAGGAACGTCGCAAGGGACGGACCAAGACATCAGATGCACGGTTGATGTGAATCTACTATAGTCAACCAATAGCCGAGACCACGGATTTAAGTGGTGGACTCAGAGTAAAGTACCCTGACAAACATCTCTAAGATGAGTAAGCTGTCTGCAAGGTGAACACTACGAATGTTGAGACCAAAACAGAGCCTGAACAGAGTCAGGACAATGTTGACTTGTTTCCTGTCTGATGTGGATCATTTTTATTGATTACTAACTGAGGACGAGACATGGGTCCACCGCTGTGAGCAAGATCGATTTAGAGCAAGCAGTGAAGAAACCAATGTTCTCCACCTCCCAAGAAATTCAGCTAAGAGGTGTATGTCAGCAAGTCGATGACCTCTGTTTTGGGATATGCAGACAACTCGTCTCCACAGCTTCAACTTTTTCCTTGCGCTCACATTCATCATACACTCTTAACTTTCATGAAAGAGAAATTGGTTGAACAATCCCTTCATTCACATACCGTGCAACCTTCCTCCCATTTTCTACCCTCATCCTGCCATCATATGGTATATTTATTCCCAAACGCTTAAAACAATCAGCTTTATCCATTATTCCACCAACTACAGGTATTGTCATTACTCTATTTTCCTTGTTTCTATATACTATCATATTCTTAATCATGCTCGAAGCGCCTCAGTGGCGTGATCGGTATGGTCTTGGCCTGCCATCTCGGTGGCCGCAAGTTCGATTCTCGGGATTTCCATTGAGGGGTTAGAGATGTGTATTTCTGGTGATATAAGTTCACTCTCGACGTGGTTCGAAAATCACGTCAAGCCGTTGGTTCCGTTGCTGAATAACCGCTGGTTCCATGCAACGTAAAAACACCTTACAAACCAAATTAATGTTGCTTGAATTTGCTTTCAACTATTCTCCTCTTGTGAAGAGTTTCTAGACCTTTTACCAGATTCTGCAGGTTTGTTCTCTGTCTCCAGTCAGTTCGAGATCATTACAAATGAGTCATGCCACAACTTTGCACCTGACTCTCACATCCTCTCTGTGATGTATTTTATCATTCCTTTTACAGTGAACCAGGCACTCTCCTGTTCAAGTATTCTTAAGAAAAGGGTGAGATTCCATTAAAAGAACTTCCAATTGCTCTTGGTGAATTCTCTTTTAAGCACCAGCCCTACCATCGAATCAATCATTGGCTTTTTTGAGTCTAAGTATGTGATACATAAAGCTTTTCAGCTTCTTCCATCATGTTCAAACTTTTCGCACGATTGTGTCATGACACGCTTTTTCCACAGACGTTTCTCCCTGTCTAAAACCATATGGTAGGTTCCACCCCTCATTAGTCATTCTGTCCTCTCTTACTTTCCTAACCTAATTCTTACCAAACTGTATCAGTATATTGATAACAGTATGCTACCGTGATTCTTATAGTAGCCCCTTTCACCTTTATTCTTATACAATTAAACCTTTTTAAAACCTTCTTATTCACTGATCTTTACAAATCGTGGTAGTTAACTATATAGTATATGCTTTACTATATCGTGGTCTAGTTAATATATATATATATATATATATATATATATATATATATATATATATATATATATAGATATATATCTATATACACATTACTACATAAGAGCTTTATTTAGCTTTATTTATTATTTGATTAGCTATCATTTTAAAAAATATTTTTTTTCATTTATTTTTTTGAAAGTTAAATTTCTGTCTGCCGTTATATAATATATATATATATATATATAATATATATATATATATATATATATATATATTATATATATATATATATGTGTGTGTGTTACAAAAATGTTTATCTATCTCGTTTACATACAATGCACTTTGCACAATGACCCGAATAGAAACACCGACTGTTCCTGCAAAGCTTATTATCTTCCTCCCCTTAGATACATCGCGTCTTTCTCGCTCTCTCTCCCTGCTTTCACTCTACCTCTTCCCCTCTCCCCCTCTCCCTCTCTCTCTCGCTCGTGCCCTTGAACCTTCAGGAACCTTCATCAGGTTATGAAAACTGTCCGTGACGTCAGCAGAGGAAAGGGGGAGCAGCCGCTGCATTGATCCAATGGGGCCAGGAAATACACCCCTTGCGCTGGGCTTCTGAAACCACTGAATGGAATCCAATAGCACCACCCTTCCCCTTCCCCTTTCTCCCCCTCCCCTACCCTTCCCCTCCCCGCTCCCTCCCCTCCCCCTCCTCCCCCTCCCCTCCCCCTTTCCCTCCCCCTCCCCTCCCCCCCTCCCCCCTCTCCCCCCTAGCCTCTTCCAACCCTTACCAAGCCTTTCCCTACCTACCCTCTCTCAATCCTCCTGCCCCCAAACATCCAGAATGCTGCTGCTGCTGCTGCTCTCTCTCTCTCTAGGTCTCTGTGCCTTCATTCCCCTCATTCTCAGTCCTCCCCTCAGTTGCCTCACCCCCACCCCCTGCCCCTGCCCCTCGGCGAGCGCTCTCTCCTCCTCTCCACTTGAAGTTTGTATTAAAGGTTAGATGTGTCCCTCTGCATTCTATGTTATATTTAGCAGTGGCGTTGCCCGCCCCTGTGTATTCCCCCCCCCCCTCTTCCCCCCTTCATGTGTGGATATAGGTGAACTCGTATGTATGTATGTATGT
The DNA here is from genome assembly GCF_015104395.2 of Macrobrachium nipponense. Taxonomy (NCBI): domain Eukaryota; kingdom Metazoa; phylum Arthropoda; class Malacostraca; order Decapoda; family Palaemonidae; genus Macrobrachium; species Macrobrachium nipponense. The sequence continues at coordinate 56,747,251 of NC_087213.1, read as the reverse complement.
ATACGTCATGTATGTTTGTTGAGTACGTTGCTTCTCTCTCTCTCTCTCTCTCTCTCTCTCTCTCTCTCTTTCCTTTCCATTTTATCCCACCCCTGGTTCCTTCTTCCTTCTTCGCCCCAAGGTTATATACCTTCCTATCTGTTGCAGAGGCGTAAGTGGAACAGGGGGAGGGGGGGGGGGGGGGGAATTCAATGGCATCCTGTAACTCAACTCCTTGCACTTGAATCACGTGACCTCAGTGTATAGAACAGCTCGAGGCAG
>NC_087213.1:56714490-56726990 GCF_015104395.2 Macrobrachium nipponense | reverse complement strand
TTTTTTATTTACATTTGTCACTCGGGCTTTCAAATTTGTACGTTTTAGGGGTAAAGAGTTGTATAAAATGTGCTTTACCGATTGGAAAATATTTTCTGGAAACGTTTGAAATATTCTCTCTCTCTCTCTCTCTCTCTCTCTCTCTCTCTCTCTCTCTCTCTCTCTCTCGCTAATCACCCTGGGTTGGCACGTGTAGCTAGCAAGGCATCGAAGTGATCAGACTCCTTGGTTACCGGTCTGTCTCGTCGGTAATGATACTGTTCTCTTGTCAGCATTATCATCCTGTTTTTGTTATGGCCCGATAAGAGTTTTCCTCGTATCACCAAGGAATTCGACCTTTATTTAGCTGTTGTTTTTTTTTGTGCTCTGTAAAAACTTGATTGCCACCATCAAAGATTGGAGGGTAATGCCCTTGACTGCTGCCAGTCGCCCTCTGTGGTATGACCATTGCCTTCTGGAGTATCGTATTCTCCTATGACCATGGGGACTCTGATTATATTATCAGTATACCCTGTTACATCATAGTCTCTCTCTCTCTCTCTCTCTCTCTCTCTCTCGTATGTTAACCATCCTGGTTTGGTGTGTGTGTTTAGATACGAAGTAATTTCTCTCTTTCGGCCACTTGTTTGTTTCGTAGTTATAATGATGGAGTCTCTCTCTCTCTCTCTCTCTCTCTACGTACCCTAATATGGCGCGTGTATTAAGGTAGTGAAATAATCTGTCTTACTCTGATTTCCTGTTCCGTTGGAGTAACATTCAATCTCTCTCTCTCTCTCTCTCTCTCTCTCTCTCTCTCTCTCTCTCTCTCTCTCTCTCTCAAGATGGAGGTGAGAGTGTAAGTCTTGCCAATCGGTTTTACTGAAGGAACTTTGTAGGAAAAGAAATGATCCCTGTGAGGGTTATCTCTAACTTTTTTTTTCTCTCTCTCTTATTATCTCTCCTTCGTCTCTCCTCTGCTTCTTTCCTTCAGTTCCTCTTTCTCTCTTCTTGAATGATCCAATTCTGGTTCTCCTCGGGGTAGGAAATTGGCCAAAGAATAATTCCCACAGCGCAGTAGTTTTATAAAATTGAATTACTTCAATTCCAATATTAATTTCGATGCATATTTTCCGTTTGTTCATTATATTCAACGTTGGAGTTTGTCGGCCGTGATGAGAAAAATAATGAGCCTTTGATATGGTACAGTTATTTGTTTAATTCTCGCGTTATTTAATAAGGGCTTTTTCTGTGATTTCATTGATTTTCGGTATTCTTCGCGTAATTTATTCCGTTTTGTTTTATGAAAGTTATATTTTTGGGGCATTTAGTTAAATGATTGCAGAAAGTAATAAAAGTATTTTACGTTTCACTATTTAATAGGCGCTTTTTCTGTGGTTTCATTGATTTTCGGTATCCTTCGTGTAATTTATTCAGTTTCGTTTTATGAATGTTACATTTTTTTGACATTTAGTTAAATGATTGCAGAAAGTAATAAAAGTATTTTACTTCTCATTATATAATCGAAATACAAAACGTTAATTTTAGGACTTCTTGTGCTTTTTTTTTTTTTACCGTCTTTCCATTTCTCCATTGGTGACAAGAAGTTCACCAAAGGCCTTTTTTTTATCAAGTACTGTATAAGAATTCAATTTAAGAATGGCCAACCTTCCCCGGTATCAAAAATTAGTTAGTGTTTTGATCGACATACTCGTATATTACGATTTCAAGTGGGTTTTTTTTCTAGTAAATATTAGAATCTTCAAATATCTTTTATTTTTATTTTATTCTATTTTATTTTATTTATTTATTTTTGTTATCTTGCTTGCGAAGTACCACTGGGCTTTTCATATCCATGGCTCATTGTTGCTTGAATCTGTTACATCTTAGAGAACATAATTAGCAAAAAAAAGAGTAAGTATAATACTGCATTGCTAAGAATTATCACAATGGTTCTTTCTTTCAAACCCTTATGGAAGGATCCAGCAGACTATAAACCTTGCAAAGAGAGGGAAGTTATAGGAAAAGGTGATAAATAAGTGAAAATGAGGAAATAGAAAATTAAACTGATGCAGTGAAATTCAGGAGCCGTCAGCAGAAAGCAAGAATTAATTTTGCTCCTCGCTTCAAAATTTAGGGATTTTTTTTTCTTTTATTTTTTAGCTGATAGGTAAGATGGGTGAAAGAAGAGGGAGGGGATCTGAAGACTGTAATTGCACTAAGCAAACTATAACTATTCCACATTTTAGTTGTATCCAAGACAGAACTCCTTTAATATAGCAGGCTAAGTGGTATTAGAAATCTGATGCTAGTAAACGGTTCACTGTTAGCAGACGCAGCAAACTGCCTTGAAGTTCTTAAAATCATATGATGAGATTTTTTTAGTCATCACGGTAAAATATACCTTAAATTTACAATATACCTAGCTACATAAACCATTGCTTAAGTGGTATCTTCAACATCGCGTTTGGTAATTTTAGCGTCAGTTGAAACAATTAAACTTCTCTTTGATGTCCAATTATTTCTCAACAAAATATCTATTAAGTTCTCGTTATAGTATATATATATCCTGCGAACTCTTCAAGCCTATAAGTCATAGAAGTTCACTCTCGACGTGGTTCGGAAGTCGCGTAAAGCCGTTGGTCCCGTTGCTGAATAACCACTTGTTCCATGCAACGTAAAAACACCATACAAACAAACAAACAATATAAGCCGTAGTCACCCCTTCCTTCACTATAGAGTTCCTACTCTGTCATCCTTCTAACGAATCCTAAACCGGAGTCATTGCCGCTTGATCATCTCCAATCTCCACAACCATGTCGTTCGAATCCCGTAGCGAGGTCATCGCCACCTCGAAGTTCTGTCGACACGACCGTTGAACCCTAATCCGAAGTGGAGGTCGCTTCGTTTGTCGCGACCATTCGGAGGGGTCCTGACTGAACCAAGAGCAGCCAGCCACCTGGTGGATGAGTCACCACTACAAAAAGGTCTTCGGTCTAGAGTCAGATGACCCTTGAGTCTTCTTCGGTCAGTCAGATGACTCACCGTGAGTCACTCGCCCTTGGATTAATGCGGGTGGATATTTTTTTTTTTCCCCTTGCGAGTGGTCGGTATTCTGATATCCGGTTTGTATACTTGACGTTGGCAGATGTATTCCACCCTCTGAGGTAGTGGTACCAGAATGTCTGGGTACCATATTTTTGCGTGAAATACATTTGAAAGATATATACGTATACATAATATATATATATATATGTATATATTGTATATATATACTGTATATATGACTATAAATTATTTTGTTAAAACAGATTCCCATCTAATAAAGGCAGCTCAAAAACACCAAAAGGGTAGATTTAGTTTTTTCGAATTATAACGCTTCATATGTTTTTATAGGCTCCCTTTATTAGAATATATATATTTATATATACATATACATATATATATAAGCGAATACCACATGAAAATGATAGGCAGAAATCCGTACCGAGCGCTTTTCGTCATTTAATATATATCTATATATATATATATATATATATATATATATATATATATATATATATATATATATATATATATATTTATATATATATTATATATATATATATATATATATATATATATATATATATATATATATATCAATTCGGTACATATATGAAAATATATCATTTGGGAGGTAAAGTGAATTTAGATATTAAAGGACATTTGTAGCTTGAATTGATATATAAATGGATCACGGTTCGATGTGATAATTATTCATATATATATATATATATATATATATATATATATATATATATATATATATTATAGATATATATATATATATCTGGGTACACTCACGACACATCAATCAATCTATCTATCATCCATACATCATACATATATATACATAATATAGGTATATATATATATATATATATATATATATAATAAAAGGATATAGGGTTCTGTTGTAACAGAACATTTTTACTAGTCATATATATATATATATATGATATATCGTATATATATATATATTATATATATATATATATATATATATATATATATATATATTGTGGCATTTTTGTACACACACACATGCACACACACGTGTGTATGTGTGTGTGTGTGTGAAGAACATGTATTACAGATGGATCCTTTTTTTGACATTATTGTAAAAATTCTTATGATGGGAACACGCAAGTTGGAAAGCACCTTACATAATAAATAAATCAATCTAGAATATGGAATACGAAGGTAATGAATGCTCACAGAATTCTTTATTTACTCTTAACAACATTGCACCTGTATTTACCAGATTTCTAGCATAGACAATATAGTATACGAAATACAGAGAATAATACCTCCCACTTTATTAGCTTTATATAACCCAGTTCTACATGTTACAGAAATTTAGTAAGAAAAAATACACACACACACACATATATATGTATATATATATATATATATATATATAATATATATATATATATATATATATATATTTATATCTATATATGTATGTATGTATATGGATGGATAGATAGATAGATAGATTGATTGATGTGTCGTGAGTGTACCCAGAGAGAGAGAGAGAGAGAGAGAGAGAGAGAGAGAGAGAGAGAGAGAGAGAGAGCTTTAGGATGAATCATCGTTCATTATCCTGCTGCATCGTCTGAGAACTGAATATTCAGATCGGAAATGAATAATAATGAACCTCGACATTGAATTCTTTCGACTGAAAATACGAAATATAGTTTCTCGCCTTTTTGAAGTCGAAACGTGGTGCTGTAATTTCCCCCACAGCTAATTCGAATGACTGAACACTCGATATTTCCTGCCAAACGTATCACTTTCGTTGCATGAATCTGGAAGAGTTCATAGTTATTAAAGAAGTATTATATCGTTGAGTGGCTATGCCGTTCTCTGTGACCTGTCGCAGCGACATTATGACTTCAAGTGATTCTGAACGTAAATTCTTACGTTCCCAGTTAACAAAAGCCTCTTAAGGGGATTAGTGCCATCGGGCACTTTTTGAGGTGCACTATAGGCATCTCTCTCTCTCTCTCTCTCTCTCTCTCTCTCTCTCTCTCTCTCTTGCAATGTCCCTTCGGCCCCTAACTGCCCCCAATTTTTTAGCCATTTACTTCACCTCCATTCCCTTTCCTTTCTTTAATTTCGCTGTCCAACCACTCTAACTCCCCTTATTAACTGAACAAGGCCCTGAATGGCTGGCTGGTAGTGCCCCATGGCTGGGCTCTGTGCCAAATTTCCGTTAATGAAAGCAACCAGTTTCGAAAAGTACAGGGGTAATGAGTATATGTGCGTATGAAATTCTTGAATTACTGTAGTTGGTTTTGTTAAGGAAAATCGCAGGAATCATCATAATTAATTGTTAAGGAAATTGCAGGAATCATCATTAATTAATTGTTAAGGAAAATTGCAGGAATCATCATTAATTAATTGTTAAGGAAATTGCAGGAATCATCATTAATTGATCAGGGAAATTGCAGGAATTATCATTAATTAATTGTTAAGCAACTGCAAGAATCATCATTAAATTGATAAGGAAAATTGCAGGAATCATCATTAATTAATTGTTAAGGAAAATTGCAGGAATCACACGAATTGTCAAGGAAAATTGCTGGAATCATCATAATTAATTGCTGAGGTAATTGCAGGAATCATCATTAATTGTTAAGGAAAATTGCAGGAATCATCATTTATTAATTGTTAAGGCAATTGCAAGAATCATCATTAATTGATAAGGAAAATTGCAGGAATTATCATTAATTAATTGTTAAGAAAAATGGCAGGAATCATCATGAATTGTTAAGGAAATTTGCAGGAATCATCATTAATTGTTAAGGAAAATTGCAGGAATCATCATTAAGTTTGGTTGAGGGTAACAAGAATTGCACTGCTGCGTAAATCTTAAAAAAAGATTTTTGTCCCTGACGATTTGATTCCGTTGGCGCGGGTCGGGGGGGAGGGGGGGGAGGTGTTTGAGCCGTCAGCGCAATACTTAAGGTTCTTAGCGGCGTCCCTTCGGCCCCTATCTGCAACCCCTTTCGTTCCTTTTTACTGTACCTCCGTTCATATTCTCGTTCTTCCGTCTTACTGTCCATCGTTTCCTAACAGTTGATTTTTAGTCCTTTTTCAGCGCTGAATGACCTCATAGGTCCCAGCGCTTGAAATATAGAGTTAAAATTAACGTTACTGCGATAAAATCCAAAAGACAGATCACAGCTGAATGAGTTCCACGAGACAACAACAGTGGGAGAGCAGAGTCAATTAATAGTGTAAATTAATAGTATTCGTAGACAGTTGGGGTGAGTAAATGAACCAGCTTTGTTTTTGTTAACTCCCGGTCCTATTATTGTGACAATTAAACGTCGCATTTTGTTTCGTCTTGCCTTTTTATTTTTATTTTTTTTAATCGCAGTTCAGTGTGTTGATTGTTTTCATCCTCTGTCATTTTCCTTGGTTTGCAGACCATCAGCGCTTTGTCTTCTCGTATCCAGTAATGATAGCTTTGTTTTATTTTTATTTTTTTTTTTTTCAATTTTTATTATGCTCGATAACGTTAGTCATCGCTACACAAATGCTGCGTCATGAGATATAAAAAAGATTGAGTGTTATTTTTATCGGCATGTGTTTTTATCATTGCTTATTTTTCCGTGAGTTTCGTGTCTTTGTTTTTCTAATATGATGTTTGATATATATTCGTGCTTTACTACAGCTTAATCAAGATGAAGATGATACCTTAAATAATAATGATAGTGATAATAATAATAATAATAATAGTAATATATAATGGAAGAAAACCTTCATCAATACAGGTTTTATTTAAAAATAATTGCTATTTCAGCCGCGTTTATTTTGTATGGAAGTTTCGCTATTCTTCTTATTACTGTAATAAGAAGAATAGAGAAACTTCTATACAAAATACACGCGGCTATGAAATAGCCATTATTTTTCAATGATAATGATAATACACTGCATTACTCTTTTTGCAATTGCTTTCCTCTCCAAGCAATGACAGGCATGGGCGAGTTACTGGCCGAATGCAGTAACCATGAAAATGTAATTGTCAGAAAGATGAAGAAAACTCTAAATAAAATGAATGCAGTTGATGCAGCTGTCAATTTCAATACTACTTTCTTAAAAGAGGTCTTCTACCTACATATAATAATAATAATAATAATAATAATAATAATAATTTCCTCTTGTTAGCATTTCCGTACCCAACAGACCGCAGCGCTGGCACTGAGAGAGAGAGAGAGAGAGAGAGAAGAGGAGAGAGAGAGAGAGAGAGCCAACCCAATGACAGCTGCCAGATTTGAATCTGGGGTGCAAAGGTCGGAGGGAGGGAGTCGAGTTTGATGGAAAGAAACAATAAGGTCTCCTGGGTGGGGAAGGGGGTTGGTAGAAGCGGGGGGAGGAAAGGAGGGGGGAGGGGAATTGACCGGGTACGGGATGGGGAGGGTGTTTATGGGGCGTGTCTGCCTGCCTGCCTGCCTGCCTGCCGCTTCTTCTGCGTGTGTGCTTTCAAAGCGAAGGTTATTCATGCGCCCTTACTCGAATGGCCGACCTTGGAAACTGTGCAGAGAGAGAGAGAGAGAGAGAGAGAGCTGTTCCCAACGACCCTGGCGACTTCCCCTCTCTCTCTCTCTCTCTCTCTCTCTCTCTTTCTTCGGTGTCGTTGACCAATGGTGCTGTGACGCGAGTTCAAGTTAAAACTTCTCTCTCTCTCTCTTTCTCTCTCTCTCTGACGTCTTTTGCAACGTTTCATAACCTTATATAGATATATGTTATGAATTATTTCACGTGACCTTTCATACATTGTATAATATGAATTATTGCACGTGACCTTTCATACATTGTACAATATGAATTATTTCACATGACACTTTATACATTGTATAATATGAATTATTTCACGTGACCTTTCATACATTGTACAATATGAATTATTTCACATGACACTTTATACATTGTATAATATGAATTATTTCACGTGACCTTTTATACATTCTATAATAAGAATGATTTCACATGACCTTTAATACATTGTATAATATGAATGATTTCACATGACCTTTAATACACTGTATGATATGAATTATTGCACGCAGCTTTGGGAAATGTATTTTATGAATTACTTCACGTAACCTTTTCATAAATCGTAATCTATAATGATCTTGCATAATGTTTCATTCAGTGAAGAATGTTATGCACTGTTTCACACAACCTTTCATAAATATATGTTATGAATTATTTCTCATAACCTTTTACGAATGTATTTCATGAATTATTTTCGAAGTGTTGCCATCGGCAGAAAAATAAAATAATTTTCATTTTCTTTTATGATTTGCTGTCGTTGTGGAAAAGCATACTTGAGCATCGGAATAACTGCCTTGTGGTCTCTTTCGATAAGGACTGAATTCTCCATCGCTGGAGTTTTCTATGGTGAACCTTGTGACCTCTTCCTCGTGCCTCGTACTCTCTCTCTCTCTCTCTCTCTCTCTCTCTCTCTCTCTCTCTCTCTCTCTCTCTCTGATGAATTTCCTTGTAAATGCGTTATTCGAATTGGCTGTGTTTTTCTGTTTTTATATGTGCGTGGTTAAACACACACACAGGTTTATGTGCACACACACGTATATATTATATTTCCTAATTATGAAGCAATACACAAAAAAAAGCTGGTTAACAATGAAAAAGCCATTCTATTCAATGGATGCTGTATCCAAGAAAAACTGTGCTCCAATAGTATATATATATATATATATATATATATATATATATATATATATATATATATGTGTGTGTGTGTGTGTGTGTGTGTGTGTGTGTGTGTGTGTGTGTGTGTGTGTGTATACAGAACAACCACTTCGAAATAAACATAGCGGGATATGAATGCATAAACTCCCCCTCCCTCGAACAAAAAAATAAAATAAAATAAAATAAGAATGAAACAAGTGTTAGTGAACTTGTCTGTTTAAGTAATAGAAAAAAAAAAATTATTTTGGGCGGACAAAGGGCTTTCGGTACAAAGCAGAAGAGAGATAATTATAGATTTTAGAAGGTAAGCTAAGGTTACGAAGGACCGATTCGAAATGCATGCCGTTATTGATCGGCGGTATCTTTTGCTGTTATTTATTATTATTTAAATTCTTATTATTATTGTTTTAATTTTATTATTTTATTATTATTATTATTATTATTATTATTATTATTATTATCAATGAAATGGGAGAGAATTCATATAAAAGAAACTTGGTGTTTTTCTTTACGAAATAAATGCCATTAGTGATTGATTCCTCCTCGGTGTTCGTTATTATTATTATTATTATTTTATGGAAGCTAAGGTTACGATGGACAGATTTTTAATAAATGCTATTATTGATCGCAGTATCCTTGCTATTATTATTATTATTATTATTATTATTATTATTATTATTATTATTATTATTATTATTATTATAGAAGCTAAGGTTATGCTAGGCGATTTTAAACATGCTATTATTCATCGATGTGTCCTCGCCATTATTATTATTATTATTATTATTATTATTATTATTATTATTTTATTATTATTATTATTATTATTAGTAGTAGTAGTAGTAGTAGTAGTAGTAGTAGTAGTAGTAGTAGTTTGTAGTATTGAAAAGGGCGGCCATTCATATACAAGAAAGATGAAGATGTTTTCTTAACGCAAGAATGTCCAAATGTAAAAAGTGAAAAGAAAATAATTAATTTTTAAAGGACAATCATCATTAAAGACTGTGTCCAAAATAATACCCCCCCCCACCAAAAAAAGAAAATGCATCGTGGCTGAAATGTACCCAGACCCAGGGTACCGTGCACATTGATTGATGCCCTGGAATGCACCTGATTCTCCTCAATCAAGGGGTATATTGAAAAGGGTATGTGCAATGTTGATTGTTTGTATTCTCATGTTTTTTTTTTTTTTTTTTTTTTGTTAGCTGCTGATGTGTTTGTAACGTTCGGTTTATACATTTAATTTATCATTGTTCTATAAGTTTGTGAGCTTTTATCAGTTTTTTCTGCACATTGATGCCTTTCACACAATTGCTGAAAATGTTGAATGTGCATGTTATGCAGCATGTCTTATATTTGATGTTATATGCTCTCAAGTGGAATCAGTCGGCAGGAATTTTATGTATTTAGCAACTCTCTCTCTCTCTCTCTCTCTCTCTCTCTCTCTAAGAAAACTAAGCAGAATATATATACAATAGCTGTCCTTACACACTCTCTCTCTCTCTCTCTCTCTCTCTCTCTCTCTCTCTTAAAGAAAACTAAGCAGAATATACAATAGCTGTCCTTACACACACACTCTCTCTCTCTCTGGCAGAATATACAATAGATGTCCTTACACACACTCTCTCTCTCGTTGTGTGTGATGTTTTCTTCTCTCAAGTAGAAGCAATTGACAGGAATATTTCTTTGCAGCAACTCTCTCTCTCTCTCTCTTTCTCTCTCTCTCTCTCTGACCTTAGATTATACAGAGTGCAGTAAACACGACGAACTGTTTAACCTTATTGCGGGTGGCGGGCTGGATGTCACAACGCCTACATGGTACATACGTGGGCATTTCAACGCACTTTGGGAGGTCAGAAGTGACAGATTGGTTGTTATTCTTACAGGACGAGAACCTCGGCCCCACGTATACCTTATATCCCGCCCCCTCCCACCCCCTCCCCCTCCCCCCTCCACCCCCCTCCCCCCACCCCCCTCCCACTAGGAGTCAATATATCCCTTGATGTCCGCGAATAAAGAATCCTTTGACGTGATTCTGGATTTTTTTTTTTTTTTTTTACGCGCCCACGTAAGTATGCCCGGGCAATGCGGGCAGGTGCCACTTAAGAAGAGAGACGGAGAATCGTTTGCGTCCGAATTGTAGAAAAGGGGGCTTTTATGCCCTGATCTCCTGGGGCATTCATGGTTTGCCCGAGGGTTCATTCAGCTCCGTGGATTTACCCATCACTTTCAATCAGGTCTTTGACAGGTGCCGAGAGAGAGAGAGAGAGAGAGAGAGAGAGAGAGTGGGGGGGCGACAACAATGTTGGTGCCGATTTAAAACGGCGTGGCAGTCAAAAGACCTGACTAGACTATGTATATGTGTTTCGTGGATGGATTATGATATGATTTGCATGAATCAAGAAGACTAAAGGACGTCTGCCTCCTGAAGAAGGTGTTGTGACTGCTTTTGATATCTTAGGGTTATTTTATCGTAGATGGGAGCCTGTGAATGGAAAATACTATGGTCACTCATAGTTTAAGTATGATATATCCAAAGGAGAAATATTGTGTCACATTCGTAGTTTGGTATGATATACCCAAAGGAAATATATTAAGGCACATTTATGGTTTCAGTATGATATATTCAAAGGAGAAATACTATGGTACACTCATAGTTTTAGTATGATATATCCAAAGGAAAAATATTATGGCATATTCTTGGTTTTAGTATGATATATCCAAAGGTAAAATATTATGGCACATTCGTAGTTTTATTGTGACACTTCTAAAGGAAAATAAAAAGTCACAGAAGTTTTTCAAATGAGGTTTTATCAGTCGATGACTGATTGTGTCTAGAAATTATAAATTTCTAATTCACGAAGTTGATACATTGTATAACGAATGAGAAATAGTACAGAAGTGTTTGTATGGAAGCCTAAAAAGTACTGATGAATGTACTGGGAACAGAGATAGTAGATGATAATAGCTACCTTATCAACAGTGATAAAAGTGATTTAGATGACACCCTTATGGTCAATAGTACCTTATTTCACAGCAGGTAACCAAATGAAATATCTCATGGTAGGGTAGAATGATACCGACAGATGACTCCCATTTAAGAAAGGAACTCCGGGCCCCCTCCCCCCTTCCCCCCCCCACCTCCGCATCCAAAATAAAAAATAAAAATACGTCTTTAGTGCGTGTCCCCAGAAACCAAGACTAAGTAAGTGGAAAGATCATGTACTCGACGACCCTTCTTATAGACTTGATCAAATCGATTGATTTGGAAGGTTAGGAAAGAGGGGGGAGGTGGGTGGGCGTGTGATGCACGGTCACTGTGGACGATATTTGGGGTCCCTGAGTCTGTTGTTAAAAGTGAATGGCTAAGGTTCGTAGTATGGGACATGTCTTTGTTTTGTTTTATTTTTATTTCAAGTGTTCGCGACTCGAGCTGTGGCCTCTCTCTCTCTCTCTCTCTCTCTCTGAGAGAGAGAGAGAGAGAGAGAGAGAATGACATACCACAGCTCGAGTCGTGAGCACGTGAAATAAAAATAAAGTTAAAGAATTGGCACTTTACAAGTATATGTATAGTAGATACGTGTAGATATATATATATATATATATATATATATATATATATAATATATACATATATATATATGTGTATATATATATATATATATATATGTATATATTAATATATATATTATATATATATATATATTATATATAATATATAATATATTGTAATGGAAAGTGAACTAGCTGCC
>NC_087213.1:56706990-56709490 GCF_015104395.2 Macrobrachium nipponense | reverse complement strand
AAGGGTAAGCACAGTGTGGATAGGGAACTGGGCATTTTTACGGCTGTTATAATTAAAGAAAGAATTGTGTATCTATCGTCTGGACACAATTTCTTGTTAGTTTCGGTTCATCTGTGTCTACGCGAAACGTTGCTCGTCTGGTAACAAAAGCGTTTTATATGTTAAACGCGACTCCAGAATATGTCTATAATTGTATATAATTATACTATAACTGCATATGACTATACTATAACTGTATAAATGTGTATGCCAAATGACTTGGCTTTTTATGAGGACGTGAATGCGTCTGATGGTGTTGTATCAAATTGATTTTTCTTGATATTTCATATAATTTGAGTACTGTACAAATCTTTTTGCCTCTTTTTTTTATAGTAATTACCATACCGAGTCTTTTAAGAACATTTCCTCCTCCCCCCTTATCCTTGCTTATTTGTACGTGGAATCTTTTTATTCATTATTTATTTATTTTATTTATGTGTTAATTTTTTTTTTTTGCTGCCCCGAACCCATATCGAAGTGCTGAATGACCTTATAAGTTCTAGTCCTTGGCCTTTGGTGCAAATTATATGTTCCAAACACAATCCTACCATATCAAAGCTTTGTTAAACCATATGGTAGAGATACATGGATGGCTTGTTTATATATCAAATATAGATTCTGAAGAGAAACTAGATGCATTTTAAAATATATTTAATGCCCAGGGACCTTTCTTTATAAAATTCATTGCAGAAAAAAATATTGATCAAATTCCCATTCCTAAATGTTTACGAATAGATAATAAGTAAGAAAGACGGTAATTCAAACGTTCATAAATTTTCTTTTCATAATAATGCAGTAGAGATTTGATTATTATCTTTTTTATTTTATAGAAATTTCGGGTTTTTGAAACTGATTACAAGAGATACTATTTCTCGAAGCGTCTTCAGTTCAGGAAGAAGCCAGCAAAATAAAACGATATAAAAAAATGTGTATATAAATGAAAATAATGTGTGTGTGTTTGTGTGCGTTGAGGTGTGTTGAAAACAATCCCCACCTCAGCCAAGTCGTTATTTCCTGCTTTTGCATGCAAGGATGTGATCTTTCAAGGTCTCTTTGTGTTGCGTAATTCTTGGCATAGCCAGTGGTTGTACCCCGAATGTTCTGTTCTCTCTCTCTCTCTCTCTCTCTCTCTCTCTCTCTCTCTCTCTCTCTTTCCTGATTTTATTTCTTGTCAAGTTTGGGCTCGTGTATGCATGTTAGCTGTTACGTAGTATGTTCTATTTTGATTGGTTAAAACTTTTTCCAATGTCTCACGGAAAAAAGTAGATAAAATTTGTTATCAGAAATATACTTGTCTCTGTTTTCCCTTTGTATTCTGTCTTCAGCTCTGGGGGGAGTAGTTCCTCGTTGGACGAGTGTTTTTCGCGCTTGGCTACCATCCAGTGGTCCGAAGTTCGATTCTCGGCTCGGCCAACGTGGAATTAGAGGAATTTATTTCTGGTGATAGAAATTAATTTCTCGATGTAATGTGGTTCGGATCCCACAATAGGCTAAGCTGTGGGTCCCGTTGCTAGGTGACCAGTTGGTTCCTAGCCACGTCAAAATATCTAATCCTTCGGGCCAGCCCTAGGAGAGCTGGTAATCAGCTCAGTGGTCTGGTTAAACTAAGATGTAGTTTTATAGGGGGAGTAGAGATTAATTAAGTATACTTATTTTGTCATTGATTTTTGCATCCTCAAAACGCTAAGAATTACAAATAAGCATCGTGCTTCTTACCGCCTAAAACTCCTATTTTTGTCCCCTTCCCGCGTGTTCCCAGAACCATTCGGTTTGCACAGAGGCCACACTAAATTAATCGCCCCCCCCCCTCATTTCCTCCTCTCCAATCCGCCCAACGTCCGCGTTGTGTACGAGAAAAGTAAACAAAGCGTAATGCATTACAGGGCCTTAAGCTCATTTACGTGAGGCATAAACAGAACGGAATTCCACTCTGCCTAAACCGGTTTGAAGAGGATCTCGTGTGTATGGCACGTGTTATAAATTAGTAAAGGGCCTCTTCTCTATGGACTTTCGTTGAAGCCCCCCTCTGCTGTTCCACCTGTAATCGAACATTCCCTCCCCCCTTCACCCCCCCCCCCCACCCCCCCCCTTCCCCAACCGCCACCACCCGATAAAAGCTCTTAATGCCTAGCATTACGCTTTTTGTGTCCTGGCCTGCATACGTATACCCATGTTGCTTATGCCATCCGTGAGGTACTGGGTACACCACATTTGATTGCGTAATTGTGTTCCTATCTTTTATTCGTTTTCTATTTATAATTTATTATTATTTTGTATTTATTGTTTCCTCAGGATCAGTGTATATATCTTAAGGGGTCTTATTCCCCATTCTTCTGTTGTCAGGTTAACGAAAATCGTTTTTTTTTTTAAATTTTTGTGTTGAAGTTTGTAAGCGAGGACGTTTTATATAGCATTCACGTCTGAAAGATAATGCACTGAGAGAGAGAGAGAGAGAGAGAGA
>NC_087213.1:56694490-56701990 GCF_015104395.2 Macrobrachium nipponense | reverse complement strand
TATATATATATTATATATATATATTTATATATATATATATATATATATATATATATATATATATCGAGCTACAATGTCCTTTAATATCTAATTCGCTCTACCTCGGAATTAATATATTTTCATATATGCTTAACCGAAGGGGAATTTTTTCTCGATAATAGATTTGCCTGGACCAGGGCGCGAACCTATGGATCCTTTCAAACCCAGGAACGTCAGTGAAGCTTTACCTACTACACCACCGCGAGAGGCTAAAAGTTCATGTCGCCTCTCGCGGTGGTGTAGTAGGTAAAGCTTCAGTGACGTTCCTGGGTTTGAAAGGATCCATAGGTTCGCGCCCTGGTCCAGGCAATCTATTATCGAGAAAAAATTCCCCTTCGGTTAAGCATATATGAAAAATATATTAATTCCGAGTAGAGCGAATTAGATATTAAAGGACATTGTAGCTCGATATATGTATATGAATCACGGAAATGTGATATGACTTATATATATATATATATATATATATATATATATATATATATATATATATTATATGAAGATAAAAGGCCCATAAAACACTATTTGAACGTTGCAGCCATTTATATTTCGAGCACTTCCTTCTGTGCTCCTGATCACCGGTAAAATATGGACTTAGGATGTCATACAGGATCATACAAAGCATATGTAGGTGTGGCAGTAAGTCTCTATTGGCCACCCAGGAAGGATGGGAATTAATCTATTCCTTGGTGTCTTCTGGCCTCATTAACTCCCGTCTGGCGACTCGTCCGGTGGTCGGATGCTCTTGAAAACACCTGCTTGGAAAGAGGCCTATGAGGATTAACTCGTCGATGTCATCCGATTTTCAGTGTCCTCCTGACAGGTTCATCTTCCTTTTCTACGGACAGCTACTTTTGAAAACTAGCTCCGCCCCACTCCAGTTCATAGTGTGGCCTTTGTCCCTAATATGATGGAATATCCCCGAAGGCTCTGATGCATATCGCTGTGCTAATCTTGTAAACTCCGGCTTCTTCTTCTTTTATTCAAGTAAAATACATTAATGAGCGAACTCCTGATGGATTTGGGATAATGGAAAATGAAAGGATTATTAGCTACAGAACACCTCAGGTCTCTCTCTCTCTCTCTCTCTCTCTCTCTCTCTCTCTCTCTCTCTCCCCTGTAGCTACAACTATGATTATCGATCCTGCTAGCAGTCACGTTTTTTTGCAACGGAAGGTTTTTGTGGGGTGAGGGGTGGGGGCAAGGTAGTCGTTAATTTGCCCAAGAGTTAATGGAACATATTCTGGATAATATCGGAGCGAATAATTATATACCCCTTAATTCCCTGTCTGGCAATATTATCAAATTGGCTTGCGTGTCATTCGTGGTCATCCCGATGATGTATAATTTTCTTTGAATCGGTCGATACGATTCCACTTGTGGCTCTGGAGAATCCAAGGTCACAATCTGTTCGAGAATTTGGCAGGTTGTCAGTGTGTTTGATATATATATATATATATATATATATATATATATATATATATATATATATATATATATATATCAATTCAAGCTACAAATGTCCTTTAATATCTAAATTCACTTTACCTCCCAAATGATATATTTTCATATATGTACCGAAGGGGAATTTTTAAGTTGATAACAATTTCGTCCCCCCATGGGATGGGAACGACCACCGTACCAGGTGGACGGGGACGGAATCAGGACAGTCAGTGACGCTATCCAATCGGCCAACAGAGACGCTATAAGTTCATATCGATTCTGACCTTACAAATCACCCTCGATCTGGATGCTTTCGTAATTAGAATCGATATTAACCCCGTCTACCATGTTGGCCAATTCGACGCGTTTGACAGAACGTTTAAGCCTTTTGTTATGAATAATTATCACATCGAAACCGTGATCCATTTATATATCAATTCAAGCTACAAATGTCCTTTAATATCTAAATTCACTTTACCTCCCAAATGAATAATATTTTCATATATGTACCGAGGGGAATTTTTTAAGTTGATAACAATTTCGTCCCCCCATGGATCGAACCACCTTCCAGGTGGACGGGGACGGAATCAGGACAGTCAGTGACGCTATCCAATCGGCCAACAGAGACGCTATAAGTTCATATCGCTTCTGACTTCAAATCACCCTCGATCTGGATACTTTCGTAATTAGAATCGATATGAAACCCCGTCTACCATTTGTTGGCCAATTCGAGCGTGACGAACGTAGCCTTTTGTTATGAATATTATCACATCGAACCGTGATCCATTTATATATCAATTCAAGCTACAAATGTCCTTTAATATCTAAATTCACTTTACCTCCAAATGATATCATATATGTACCGAAGGGGAATTTTTAAGTTGATAACAATTTCGTCCCCCCATGGGATCGAACCACCGTCCAGGTGGACGGGACGGAATCAGGACAGTCAGTGACGCTATCCAATCGGCCACAGAGACGCTATAAGTTCATATCGATTCTGACCTTACAAATCACCCTCGATCTGGATGCTTTCGTAATTAGAATCGATATGAAACCCCGTCTACCATGTTGGCCAATTCGAGCGTTTGGAACAGAACGTAGCCTTTGTTATGAATAATTCTACATCGAACCGTGATCCATTTATATATCAATTGAAGCTACAAATGTCCTTTTATATCTAAATTCACTTTACCTCCCAAATGATATATTTTCATATATGTACCGAAGGGGAATTAAGTTTGATAACAATTCGTCCCCCCATGGGATCGAACCACCGTCCAGTGGACGGGGACGGAATCAGGACAGTCAGTGACGCTATCCAAATCGGCCAACAGAGACGCTATAAGTTTCATATCGATTCTGACCTTACAAATCACCCTCGATCTGGATCTTTCGTAATTAGAATCGATATGAAACCCCGTCTACCATGTTGGCCAATCGAGCGTTTGACAGAACGTAGCCTTTTGTTATGAATAATTATCACTCGAACCGTGATCCATATATATTCAATGAAGCTACAAATGTCCTTTAATATCTAAATTCACTTTACCTCCCAAATGATATATTTTCATATATGTACCGAAGGGGAATTTTTAAGTTGATAACAATTTCGTCCCCCCATGGGATCGAACCACCGTCCAGGTGGACGGGGACGGAATCAGGACAGTCAGTGACGCTATCCAATCGGCCAACAGAGACGCTATAAGTTCATATCGATTCTGACCTTACAAATCACCCTCGATCTGGATGCTTTCGTAATTAGAATCGATATGAAACCCCGTCTACCATGTTTGGCCAATTCGAGCGTTTGACAGAATAGCCTTTTTGTTATGAATAATTATCACATCGAACCGTGATCCATTTATATATCAATTCAAGCTACAAATGTCCTTTAATATCTAAATTCACTTTACCTCCCAAATGATATATTTTCATATATGTACCGAAGGGGAATTTTTAAGTTGATAACAATTTCGTCCCCCCATGGGATCGAACCACCGTCCAGGTGGACGGGGACGGAATCAGGACAGTCAGTGACGCTATCCAATCGGCCAACAGAGACGCTGTTATTGTGGGATTCAGGGAATGTTACTAATTTATTTTCCCTAACTTTTACATTTTTGTTTGTTTTATGTAAACTTAATTATTTATTTTCCTTAACTTTAAGAATTTTTCGCAGTTTAGGGAAATTTACTCATTTATTTTTCCTAACTTTACGGAATTTCTGCATTTTTAGGGAATGTTACTGGTTTTTTCCCCTAAAATTCAGGCATTTTTGTATTTATTTTTCTCAGCCTTCAGGTATTTAGGCAATTTAGGGAACGTTATTCATTGGCTTTCCCCTACCTTGAGGGGTGAAGGTATATTTGGTATTGCCTTAATTGACGAAATTTTTCAGATTATTTTAAGGGGTTGTTTGGGGTGGGGTGGGGGGCCATTTCTTTCCTCCTAGGTATCCACATTTATAAAACCATTAGGACTATCCCTGTTTGTGACATTTTAATTATACACAAAATATCCAGATTCAGGTGAATTGAAGAATTTCACTGCACGTCACTGCTAGCAAATATCATTGCGTTTAGCTAAAGAGACACTGTTTTCGTTTGTTGCAAAGAGTAAATAAAAAAGATAAAGAAAATAAATGTCACTACACGTGTAAATACGTGACGAGAGCAAAAGTAACCAATTGGCAGAGGTAATTAAGACACAGCATTTTGGACTTGCCAGGTGTCTGCTCACCTTACCTTGATGTGTACGGTAATTCGGGAATCGAACTGTATTACTTCTCATTATAGCCACGATAGTTGACTGATTATAATATATATTATATATATATATATATATATATAATATATATATATATATATATATATATATATATATATATATATATATATATATATATATATATATATATATATATATCTATATATATATATTATAACACATGTTTGTGTGTGTGAAGAGAGAGAGAGAGAGAGAGAGAGAGAGAGAGAGAGAGAGAAGAGAGAGAGAGAGAGACTAAGTCTTTATGAAAGAAAGTTTCCATGAACTTTCGCAAGAACAGAAATGGAAAGCTTAAGAAATTAGACAGGTCAGTACCAGTGAAAGCAGTCTCTCTCTCTCCTCTCTCTCTTCCTCTCTCTCTCTCTCTCTCTCTCTCTCTTCTCATTTTGTTGAAACTTTATTTTGTATGGCAGTGACCTATACTCCTGACTTATACTTGCTTAGTTATTATTATTATTATTATTATTATTCAGTAGGTGACACTTATTCATATGGAACAAGCCCAACAAAAAGGTTTTCGACTTGAAATTCAAACCTCCAAAGAATATGGTGGTCGTTAATATGATAATAATAATAATAAAATAATAATAATAATAATAATAATAATAATAATAATAATAATAATAATAATAATAATAATAATAAATCGACAAATGATTCCATTGAACATCTCGTATATTATATTGTAATTTTTTTTATCTTATTGATATAAGTAACTAATGATAATAACGCCGGTTACCACAACCACGAATTATGTTGAATACATAATTTTGATAATGACAATAATAATTAGAGGTGTGATCTGATGATAATGAATAATAATGGCAGTAGTGATGATAATGAATAATAATGACAGATATAATGACAATGAATAATTATGACATGATTATGGTTATGAATTATTGTTATGATAATAATGACAGTGATAATGATGTTAATGAATGATTATGACATTGATGGTAATGAATAATGAGTGATAATGATACTGAGGATAATAATGATAATACTTATATTCTAATTATGAATTATTGTTATGATAATAATGACAGTGATAATGATGTTAATGAATGATTATGACATTGATGGTAATGAATAATGAGTGATAATGATACTAGAGGATAATAATGATAATAACTTATAATTCTAATTATGATAATAATGACAGTGAAACTGATATTAATGAGTAATAATGAATAATAATGAATATTATTGGGTGATAATGATACTGAAGAATGATAATTATAATGACTTATAATTCTAATTATGATAATAATGACAGTGACAATGATATTAATGAATAATAATGAGTGACAATGATACCAAAGAATAATAATGATAGTAATAATAATGAAAAGAATGACTTTGAATATGATGATAAATAACAATGACTTTGTTGATGATAATAATGAAAGATAATGACAGTGGTAATGATAATTAAAATGAGTGACATGACAGTGATAATGATTAACAACGTTAACAATCATGACGGCAGTGATGTAGAGTAACCTTGGTCATGACATAATTCAGGAGATGAAGACATTCAGGCCCATGGCTGTGTTTGCAGTTAATTTTAATAGTCTATCAGGCGTGGCATTTTAAGCAGCGCTGTGATATACGAGATCTGTTGCGTAGCTTTTTCAAGGTCGGTGTATTCGTCGTTGTCGTCATACCGGATTCTTGTGTGCGTTACGTAAATATATACGCATGCGTATATCGTCGTTTCAGTTGTCCTTGAATTTGGGAAATGGACCCGTTGGTGTGGATTTTGCAGAGGTTGATTAGATCTCTCTCTCTCTCTCTCTCTCTCTCTCTCTCTCTCTCTCTCTCCTCGATTAGTTAAAGATACAGGAATTTTAGGATAGGATATTTATGATTTATTTGATAATATGAAAATGTGAAAAAATAATTAATGTGCATGTTAAGCAGTAAAGAACCATTAGGGTAGGATATTTATGATTTATTTATTAGAATAAAAGCGTAAAAAAAAATTAAATAACGTTCATGTTAAACTGTACAGAACAATTATTTCTATTAAAATATAACGTATTTTTATTCTTATTTTTGTTGGTGAAACATCGGTCTATTTGACAGTAGATTTTGACACTCGCTCTTAGTGAGGTGGAGGTCGGATCACGCCTTGTTTAATTGGGAATTAGAAATAGTTCTTTGGTTTTACTTCTCAAGTCTCTTCGTCATTAAGTTTCAAGTTTCCTCATTTGTCGATGGACATCAATCCATCTTGTTTGTACTGTCGTAACCATATCTGTGGTAGAAAAAATGCGGTTGCTTGTGTGTGCGTGCGTGCATGCGCGCATGCGTGGGTGCGTGCATGTCACCTTCTACTAGATTAGGGCAAATGAGATAATGTAGGGCTCTTGAAAGGATGGAAATCAGAACGCCAAACATTTTGACCTTGGGCCTAACGAACTGTGATGACGCAAGTCAGACGGTGCATCTCTTCTTCTTCTTCTTCTTCTGTCGGTTTATCTAATGTTTGCTTCTACTTCCCTGTTTACTGGTGAATTATTGGTGAGTTCTAGTTTCCTACTTCTGTATGCCAGTTTCTGATTGTGTTGGTTTTTGCGCATTGTTCGTTAGATTTTGTCTTCGTGTTGATGGGAAGTGTTTTTTTATGTTGACCTTGACCTTTTTTGTGTGTTTTGCTTCATTTTGGCACTGTTTTATGTTGACTTTAAATCTTTGTGTTTTGTTTCATTTCGTCGTTTTTTTTATATTGACCATGACCTTTTTTGTGAGTTTTGTTTCATTTCGTCCTTTGTTTATGTTGACCTTAAATTTGTTGTGCTTTGTTTCATTTCGTTATTTTTTATGTTAACCTTGAACTTTATTGTGTGTCTTGTGTCATTTATTTATGTTGACCTTGACATTTTTTGTGTTTTGTATCATTTTGTCATATCTTTTATGTTGACCTTGACATTTTTTGTGTTTTGTATCATTTTGTCATATCTTTTATGTTGACCTTGACATTTTTTTAGTCTGTGCGTCACTGATTGTATTCAATTGTTTTGCATGATATCGTAAAGTCTTGTTTGCTTGTTAGTTTTTTTTAAGTAAATGGTGTCTTAATAATTTCTGAGTGCATTTTCTACTCATTGTAGTCAGTACATCATATATGAAAGCATTTTAAATCACTATAATGACACTATCTGTGTAATAACAGGTGGGTCTCCCCTCTACCCTTTGTCTCTCTTATTGTACACGTGTTTT
>NC_087213.1:56676990-56689490 GCF_015104395.2 Macrobrachium nipponense | reverse complement strand
GTGTTTTTTTTATGTGTATATCTCTCAAGTATAAACCTCAGGGTATCTGTTGTATCCTGCCGTTAACTGTAATGATTGTATCGTCCTTTATGACCCAAGGTCCAGAAACCTCAGTCCAAAAGGACTCTCCGTCCACGGCATTGCAAAACAACCAGAACAAAGGCAAACAAACAAGCAAGCAATAAACAGCCAGGTAATGGAGGCGATAAGAGGTGGTAAACAAGGACAGACTTATTCATTCCAGACTCTCGTCACATCAGCCTCTGGACGTGAGAGTGTTCAGTCATTGAAAGCAAAAGGTGGACAGATAGATGCTGTCCGCCTCCTCCTACTCCTTGTCCTGGGAGAATTATTAGTATTCTGGGCACCTGGTGGATTTTTTTTTTTTTTCTGGCGCTGCTACCCGTCAGCCAGGTAGTCTCAGACATCTAGACAAGTGTTTGTTTGTGTGTTTGTTTGTTTATGTGTGTGTATGTATGTATGTATTTAATATATATATATATATATTATATATATATATATATATACTATATATATATATATATATATATAATAACTGTATCTATAATATATGTATAGATATGTGGTTATATATATTATATATAGATATTTATGTGCGTTTGTTTATATGTGTGTGTATGTATGTATGTGTACATATATATTACTGTATATATATATATATATATATATATATAATATATATATATATATATGTATATTATATATATATATATATATATTATAATTATATATATAATATATTATATGGATATAATATATATGCATATGTATATATGTGTGTGTTTGGTGCATGAATGCGTGCATGCATGTATATGTACGTCTGTGTCCTTGCATACAGACGCATGTGTACATCGTTGTCATATTGTGGATTTTTGTCAGTGCTTGCTTTGTCGGTTGGAGGCGGCGAATGTGCTATTAACACTGGCCATGGTTCTTATTGCAAACGCTCTTTGAGTGTACTAAACCTTGCATTATTTATGCGTCCTCGGTGCTTGTGCAGTAGCTTGCATTCACAGGTGATGCTCGGAATACAATAAGGGCTCAAAGGAGAAGGTATTGCTTTCGTCATAGTTATATCTTTCGAAGTTCCAAGTAACGTACATCCAATGTCTTTTGTCTTAGAACTTGTTTTCGAAGTTCTAAGCAACCTAATGCCTTTTGTTTTCGAAGTTCCAAGTAACGTACCTCTGATGTCTTTTGTTTTCGAAGTTCCAAGTAACGTACCTCAGATGTCTTTTGTTTTCGAAGTTCCAAGTAACGTACCTCAAAATTATTATGCTTTCGAAGTTCCAAGCAACCTACATCTAACGTCTTTTGTTTTCGAAATTCTTGGTAACGTACCTCTAATTTCTTTTGTTTTCTAAGTTCCAAGTAACGTACCTCCAATGTCTTAGGTTTTCGAAGTTCTAAGTAATGTGTTTCCAATGTCTTTTGTTTTCGAACTTCCAAGTAACATACTTCCGTGTCTCTTGTTGTTTTAAGTTCCAAGTAACGTACCTCCAATGTCTTATGTTTTCGAACTTCCAAGTAACGTACCTCCAAAATGTCTTTTGTTTTCAAACTTCCAAATAATGTACTTGCAGTATCGTTTTATTTTGAAAGTTCCAGGCAACGTACCTATAATGTCTTTTATTTTCGAAGTTCCAGGTAACGTACCTCTAATGTCTTTTGTTTTCGAAGTTCCAGGTAACGTACCTCTAATGTCTTTTGTTTTCGAAGTTCCAGGTAACGTACCTCTAATGTCTTTTGTTTTCGAAGTTCCAGGTAACGTACCTCTAATGTCTTTTGTTTTCGAAGTTCCAGGTAACGCACCTCTAATGTCATTTGTGCCTCTAATGTTAATTGTTTTTGAAGTTTCGGGTAAATTGCATGTAAGGCTGGTGTTGACATAGCTTACAGTATGCTGCCTATAAGGCCTTTAGTTTTCAATGCTCAACGTGGCATACCTCGAAGAGCTTTATTTATAATGATCTACATATCATCCCTACAATCCATTGTTTGAAAATTCTATATGTGTGTGTGTTTATAGGGAGACCTTTGTTTTACCTCAAAAGTCCCCAAATGGTTTTAAAGCTCTGTGTGTAGCCTACTAGGTGAAAGTATTGGTCTCTTTTCACAGCTGATCAAAGCAGGGAAAGTGTGGTGAAGATTGGTCTCTCCTTAATTGTTGAGAGAGAGAGAGAGAGAGAGAGAGAGAGAGAGGAGAGAGAGAGAGAGGAGCTTAAAGTGTGCCTAATGTAGCCTATATTCGTAGTTCTCTTCCATCTGAGTTTTGTCTTGTCGATTTATTGTCGATGCGTAGTTGTAGGAAAAAAGTTTGGATGCAAATTGGAACTAAGCAATACTTATCCTTCTGTGTGTACGTCCAGAACAACTGAAAACATCGAGGAACACGGAGAAGAATACGGTAATAAATATAGGAAGAGGTTGCAGAGAGTGACATACAGGAAAGAGAAAAAAAAGATGTTTTCTAATCGCCGGCAGTTTTAATTCTCCCATACTTCAATACTGCCACATGAGAGGTTACTCAAGCGCCCCTTAGTTATCGTAAAAATCAGCTACTTTCACACGAATGGACCTCCCATGATATGCCATCTCTTCTTTGGGCGTTCTTCTACAACTTTCTATTTTCGTAAAGAGATAATGCAGAAGACAATGGACAATGGTGTTATATTTGACGAACGGGCGATGTCTTTTCTCTCTCTCTCTCTCTCTCTCTCTCTCTCTCTCTCTCTCTCTCTCATGACTATAATGGACGGCTGTCAACTGGCCTATTTTGGAATATAATAGCCTCTAGCTAAGGGACTGTCAAAAGTAAGGAAGACCTCATTATCGAGAGTAATATTAGCATTATATGAAAAGGGTATATTATTTTCTTAAGGAAATATGTTGAAAGTAACAAAACAATTTTTATTTTCTTGTTTTTTCTTAAGTTTCATTATTCAGCTTAATAGGAAAATTGTTAGTACCTTTTTTATTTTATTTTTTTATTCTGCAATGCTAGGTGACGTATTGCAACAGAGTTTGGTTTAATTTCTTCACTCGGTGTTTACCTTTGCTTTATAGGCGTCCAAACAGCAACTCTGATCCTTTGATGTTGATTTGGATTAATAAATTGGCCTTATGCCAGCTCCAGAGGCTATTAACTGTGCCCCTGAGAAGAATTTTCCTTCATTATTTCTTCTCTGTTGTCTTGAAGCTTATGTAACGAACTCTTCATTACCACTGAAAATAGAGGTTGTTAGGCTGGTATTTAAAAAAAGAAGGCTGTTAGACTGATATTGATAAAGACAGGCTGTTAGACTGATACATAAGAAAAGTCAGGCTGTTAGACTGATATTTGAAAAGACAGGCTGTTATACTGAAAGATCTGAAAAAGACGAGCTGTTAGACTGATATTGAAAAGAAAGGCTGTTAGACTGATATTTGAAGACAGACTGTTAGACTGAAAGATCTGAAAAAGACGAGCTGTTAGACTGATATTGAAAAGAAAGGCTCTTAGACTGATATTTGAAAAGACAGACTGTTAGACCGAAAGATCTGAAAAAGACGAGCTGTTAGACTGATATTGAAAAGAAAGGCTGTTAGACTGATATTTGAAAAGACACGCTGTTAGACTGATAGATTTGAAAAAGATTAGCTGTTAGACTGATATGTAAAAGGACAGGCTGTTAGACTGATACTTGAAAAAGGCAGGCTGTTAGACTGATATTTGAAAAAGACAGGCTGTTAAACTGGTATTGAAAAGGACAGCCTGTTAGGCTGATATTAAAAAAGATAGGCTGTTTGACTGATATTTTAAAAAGGCAGGCTGTTAGACTGATATATAAAAAACAGGCTGTTAGACTGATACTGAAAAAGACAAGCTGTCAGACTGATATTTGAAAAGACAGGCTGTTAGGCTGATAGATGTGAAAAAGACAAGCTGTTAGACTGCTATTGAAAAAGACAACATAATAGACTGATATTTGAAAAGACTGGCTGTTTGACTGATATTTTAAAAAAGGGCAGGCTGTTAGACTGATATTTGAAAAGACACGCTGTTAGACTGATAGATTTGAAAAAGACTAGCTGTTAGACTGATATTGAAAAGACAGGCTGTTAGACTGATATTTGAAAAGGCTGGCTATTAGACTGATATTTAAAAAAAGGCAGGCTGTTAGACTGATACTTAAAAAAGGCAGGCTGTTAGACAGATATTTGAAAAGACAGGCCAGGCTGTGAGAGTGATATCTTTAAAAAAGACAAGCTGTTATACTGATGTTTTCTGTGGCTGTGAATTGTTGAACTTGTAAGGGGAAAAAAATGCCGGAAAGAGGTGTCAAATGTTAGACTTTAGTCAAGATATTCTTAGAAAAATAAAAAATATAAAGGTTACGAATACATAAAAAGATTATTAATGAAAGGTTTTGACTACAAACTATATAGCACGTTTTATCCAGAGCTGTTGAGGTAAATCGCAGTGTTGTAATCAAAAGTTAAATCAGGCATTGTTCCTTTGTATCTGCAGTGTGTGCGTGCGTGTGTGTAGAGGAATCTTCTGCCTTGCTTATGTTACTTACAAGGGCTTGAGTTCTAAAGGGTAATACGTCTCGGCAATGTTATGCAACATGGCTGGTTTCATGTGGTCTCACTCATTGCTAAATATTTCAGAGCAGCAAGTGCATACTGGCATTCAAATATAATATATATATATATATATATATATATATATATATATATATATATACATATATATATATATATATATATATATATATATATAGAGAGAGAGAGAGAGAGAGAGAGAGAGAGAGAGAGAGAGAGAGAGAGAGGAGGGGATATAGAAAGAGGATATAATAGGAACCAATGAAAGAGAGGGAGATAGAGAGAAGAGGTGAGAGGAGGGGAAAGTCGTTCAAATAGGAATCAATGAGAGTGAGAGAGAGAAAGGGGGGGAGGGAAGGAGAAAGAGGATAAAATAGGAACCAATGAGAGAGAGAGAGAGAGAGAGAGAGAGAGGAAGGGAAGGAAAAAGAGGATAAAATAGGAACCAATGAGAGAGAGACGGAGATAGAGAGAAGGGGTGAGGGGAGGGGAAAGTCGTTCAAATAGGAATCAATGAGAAAGAGAGAGAAGGGGAAGGAGAAAGAGGATAAAATAGGAACCAATGAGACAGAGAGAGTTAGACAGAGAAGGGGAAAGGGGAAAGGGGAGGGGAAAGTCGTTCAAAGAGGGACCAGTGAGAGAGTAAGCTAGAGAGAGGGTGTCAAATAGGAACCAATGAGAGAGAGAGAAAGGGAAGGGGAAGGGGCAGGGGGGAAAGATGGGGCTAAGGGAAGGGAAAAGTCCAGTGACAACGAGGTATTCCCAGAGCATCGCAGTGAGTGTGTGAGTGACCTTGATATTTCGCTGGGGCCATTCCCCTTGTATTGATTTAAATGTTGAACTCAGAGAATTTCCTGGAAGTTGCATCCGCTCCCCTCTCACCCTCCTCTCCCCTCACCCCTTTACCCCTCTCCTTCCCCTCACTCAGTGCCTTCAACCACCCCCCTCACCTTCCATGGTCAAAAGCGGTGGCACCCATCACGTCATCCATTAGAGATTTCTGAGGCCACATCACCACAGGTGGTCGAATTTGATTATTTTATTTATTTATTTATTTATTTATCCGAGATCTTAGGTCATTGGTGACCTCGTTTTTCGCTTTTCAGTAAATATTTTTTAATGGCGGTTTTTTTTCTTTCTTTTCGTTATATCTGCCTTGTAATTAGAGACATTACATGTATATATCTATATATATGTATGTGTATGCACAAATATATGTGTTATATGTATATTTATTTATGTGTGTGCACATAGCTCTCTCTCTCTCTCACTCTCTCTATACATACATACATACATACATACTATATATATATATATAATAAAATATATCTATATATATATATATATATATATTTATATACTAAACATATTTACATACAAAAACAGATATAAAATGAATATACACGTGTGTGTATATATATATTATATCTATATATATTATATATAATATATAATATATATATTATATATATATATACATATAAAGTCTATCTATATATAGATAGATAGATAGTAGATAGATAGATAGGATATGTATGTAATTCACACTCACATATACAAAACGCAACAGGCGTAAAATAAATTAAGCAAACTGGGGCAACGAAGAGAGCGAAGCGAAGAATTCCGAAGTCAGTTGCAAAAAAGACGAAGAGGAGAATCTGCCATGGAAAGCACAATTATTATTATTTACTAAATAAATAAACGTTCATTTTCTTTTCCGGGAAGTTTTGGATACAGACACGTTTCCGTCTCTGAAAAAAAAAAAAAAAAGCTGTTCGGACAGTCTCTTAATTGGTGTTTCTGTTTTCAAACTTTTTTTTTTAATCCAATTTTGTTTCCCTATGAAGTATTGAGGTATCTATATGTCACGCACTTAGCGACATTCCACATCTCTCTCTCTCTCTCTCTCTCTCTCTATCTATCTATATATATATATATAATATATATATATATATATATATATATATATATATATATATATATATATATATTATACACACACTACATGCATACATACATACATACCTATACACAATTTGTGTGTGGGTTAACTGGTAGTAAGAAAATAAATTCATAGAAAACGCCCTGATTTCATAGTAATCGAATCATATATATATACACACATATATATATATATATATATATATATATATATACGTATATATATACTATATATACTATATTCAATTTCCCTTCTATCACAGCCCTTCCTTTTTGCTGGGTTTTTCGCTGAGGTAAAAACTAAGCTTTTCGTTTAAATATTATCCTCATTTAAGCTTTTAAGATTTTCCATGAATGGCTGTACTCGGGAATACTCCCTTCAAAGTTTCCTCCTTAAATGTATATATATATATATATATATATATATATATATATATATATATATATATATATATATATATATACTATATATATATATATATATATGTGTGTGCTGTGTATTTCTGTGGTATTGAACTCTGCTGAATATAGGTTGCGGTATCATTACTATTCTGCGTAAAACCCCCATGTAGAACTGCTCATCTCTCTCTCTCTCTCTCTCTCTCTCTCTCTCTCTCTCTCTCTCTCTTGCGTTGCACATTTCATTCCCCCCACGAACAGGGGAACGTCCTTGGCTGACGTGGAACCTCTCGTCGGCATCCACCACTCTGCTGCAATTCGTGGGTCCTCCCGAAATCTCCAATAACAGCGACAGCAGTAGTGTTTTCGTAGAATGTCACACGTGTTCTTCTCAGCACAACAGGGGATGGAGAGGTAAGGGGGAGTAGTTTTACGTAAGCATTCGAGACCCTGAGAATGCATAACACCACCTTAAAGCGACAAGAAAGAGGAGAAGAATGTCTTCTTCTTTCACGTGATTGAATGCCCAATACCCTCCAAATACCCTTCTTCTTCCGCGGGTGGCGCTGTTGTTATGAGTGCTGCTGGCTAATTGGACAAACGTTACGATCGAGGTTGGGTAATTGTGTCTGGTTATGTCATCGGTCAAAAAGGGGGGCGTGTCGGGCTTCCTCCTCCTCCTCCTCCTCCTCCTCCTCTTCTTCTTCTTCTTCTTCTTCTTCTAGGTCAGATCATTATATATTACGCTTCCGATTCTGTTCTTTGTAATTATGGGCCACAATTTCATATTTGGTTTGTGGGCTCTCTCTCTCTCTCTCTCTCTCTCTCTCTCTGGGTCACAATTTAAGATTAGGTTACTGGGCTCTCTCTCTCTCTCTCTCTCTCTCTCTCTCTCTCTCTCTCTCTATGGGTCACAATTTAAGATTAGGTTAGTGGGCTCTCTCTCTCTCTCTCTCTCTCTCTCTCTCTCTCTCTATGGGTCACAATTTAAGATTAGGTTAATGGGCTCTCTCTCTCTCTCTCTCTCTCTCTCTCTCTCTCTCGGTCACAATTTAAGATTAGGTTAGTGGTCTCTCTCTCTCTCTCTCTCTCTCTCTCTCTCTCTCTCTCTCTCTAGTGAATATTTAGCTGACATAGATATTAATGAAGCTGATATTGTGCAGGCTATTAATGAAATTAAAAATGTAGCTGCTGCAGGGCCTGATGGTGTCCCTGCTATTTTGTTAAAGAAAGTAGTTCTTTCTATCGCAAAGCCACTTGCAATATTATTAAGACAAAGTGTAGATACAGGCAAGATTTATGATGAGCACAGATTAGCATATATTACCCCTACTTTCAAAAGTGGATCAAGACTAGAGGCAAGTAATTATAGGCCTGTGAGTCTAACATCACATATTATGAAAGTGTATGAAAGGGTAATGAAGAAAAATATTATGAAACATTTAATAAAATATAATTTGTTTAATATAGGACAACATGGTTTCGTACCCGGAAAGAGTACACAAACCCAACTGTTAGTCCACCGTGAGAACATATACAAAAATATGAAAAGCGGAAATGAAACAGATGTGGTTTATCTAGACTTTGCAAAAGCTTTTGACCAGGTAGACCATAATATATTAGCGAAGAAAATTAGAAAACATAATATAATGGATAAAGTAGGAAGATGGTTAAAAGAATTTTTACACGCGATGAGAAATCGGATGAAGCTAAGGTAATATCCGGTGTGCCAAAAGGTACGGTGTTAGCTGCAATACTGTTTGTTATTATGATTGCAGACATAGACAGTAATGTTAAGGACTCGGTAGTGAGTAGTTTCGCCGATGACACAAGAAAAAGTAGAGAAATTACTTGTGATGAAGATAGGAACGCGCTACAAAGAGACCTTAACAAAGTATACGACTGGGCAGAGGTAAATAGGATGGTATTTAACTCTGAAAAATTTGAATCAATAAATTATGGAGAAAGAGAAGGAAAGCTATATGCAAATAGGGGACCTAATAATGAGACAATCACAAATAAGGAAGCAGTTAAAGACCTTGGTGTGATGTTGAATAGGAACATGTTATGCAATGATCAAATAGCAATTCTATTGGCAAAATGTAAAGCAAAAATGGGAATGTTGTTACGGCACTTCAAAACAAGAAAAGCTGAACACATGATTATGCTTTATAAAACATATGTTCGTAGTCCACTTGAATATTGCAATATGATATGGTACCCACACTATCAAAAGGATATTGCACAAATAGAGAGTGTACAAAGGTCCTTTACAGCTAGAATAGAAGTTAAGGACCTTGACTACTGGGAAAGACTACAGTCCTTAAAATTATATAGTCTAGAAAGGAGAAGAGAACGCTACATGATAATTCAGGCATGGAAACAGGTAGAAGGAATAGCCGAAAACATCATGGAGCTAAAAATATTAGAAAGAGCAAGCAGAGGTAGATTAATAGTGCCCAAAACTATACCAGGAAAAATAAGGAAAGCACACAGGACATTAATCCACTACGCACCAGCATCGATAATGCAGCGTCTATTCAATGCGTTGCCAGCTCATCTGAGGAATATATCAGGAGTGACCGTTGATGTGTTTAAGAATAAGCTCGACAAATATCTAAGCTGCATCCCAGACCATCCAAGATTGGAAGATGCAAAATATACCGGAAGATGTACTAGCAACTCTGGTAGACATTAGAGGTGCCTCACACTGAGGGACCTGGGGCAACCCGAACAAGATGTAAGGTCTGTAAGGTAAGGTAAGGTCTCTCTCTCTCTCTATGGGTCACAATTTAAGATTAGGTTAGTGGGCTCTCTCTCTCTCTCTCTCTCCTCTCTCTCTCTCTCTCTAGGTCACAATTTAAGATTAGGTTAGTGGGCTCTCTCTCTCTCTCTCTCTCTCTCTCTCTCTCTCTCAATATTGCTATAAATTTACCTCTCTCGATCACTAGGTAATGAACAAACTTCGTCTCGATCTCTCTCCTCTCCGAAAACTCTCTCTCTCTCTCTCTCTCAATATTGCTATAAATTTACCTCTCTCGATAACTCACAGGTAATGAACACACGTCATCTCTCTCTCTCTCTCTCTCTCTCTCTCTCTCTCTCTCTCTCTCTCTCCTCTCAATATTGCATATTTACTCTCTCTCTCACTAATCAAGATCTCTCTCTCTCTCTCTCTCTCTCTCTCTCTCTCTCTAAGTAAAGGAATGCTGCATATATTTTAAACTATAACATATATAATAACCATTGTGAAATGGAAATAGAGTTTTGATTTGCTTCTCTCTCTCTCTCTCTCTCTCTCATTAAGTAAAGGGATGTTGTATATATTTTTAACTATAACATGTAGAATAACCATTGTAAAATGAAAATAGAGTTTTCTCTTCTCTCTCTCTCTCTCTCTCTCTCTCTCTCTCTCTCTCTCAGAGAGCAATCCATCACCACAGCATTGCCCTTCAAAGTTTTTGCCCCCAGGTGTATATAGATTTTATATCACCTGAGCAGGTGGTGACACATCCCTTGATTAGAGAGGCACTGTGAAATAAAGAGTTTTTTATTTATTTTATTTATTTTATTTTTTTCGTTTATTGCAAAAAAGGAGAATCCTTCTGGTAGTATCCTTTTCACTATTGTGAAATGGGAGAATCCTTCTCATAATATCCTTTTGACGATTGTGAAAAAGAGAATCCTTCTGGTAATATCCTTCTCTTAATATCTCGTAATATTTTTTTCACTACGATGAAAAAGGATTATCTCTCTGTTAAATATAGTTTTCACTGTTGTGAAAGGAGAGAATCCCTTTGTTAATATCCTTATTTCCTATTGGAAATAAGGATAATCCTTTTATTAATGAAGGAGATTCCTTTCAACATCCTTTTAACGGTTTTGAAGAACTTGAAATTGTTAACGACAGTGTTTCCGAATTCTTATTGAATATGAAATAGTTTCTTATTAAAAAAATATATATTATATATTCATAAAGAAAGCGCTCGAAATAAAGTTCATTTTCAGTATTCTTACGGTTGCTCTGTGAGCACGCCATGTGAAAGTTAAAACAAGGCGTGATCCGACCTCCAGCTTTACTCTGTATGCGTGCAAGATTTCCCCGCTCACGCATAAGTTGTAAACATTATATTCCTAACTTAACGTAAGTTGAAACGTGCTAAAACCTACAGTCAGATAGAGCGTTGCTTCGCCAACGAAAATTAAAATAAATACGCTACATTTTGTTAGAAGTTATTTTTCTGTACTGTTTAACATGCACATTATTATTTTTTTTTTTTTACATTTTCATTCTAATAGATAAATCGTAAATATCCTATCCTGAAATTCCTGTATCTTTAACTCAGCGCGAAACACCTCTTTCAGACCTTTTTAGGCTTTCCTGCCACCAACAATAATAAGAAAAACAACAACAAATTAGTTTTGTAGGCTTACTATCAGAGTAAGCGAAAAATAGGATATATTAAAAAAGAAAGCACTTGGAATAATGATCATTCTAAGTATTATTATAACGCTAGCTGATTGTGAGTATTAAAAAAAAATTGATTGAAAAATAATGAAATCCTTATATAGTTGTTAATAATTTCCGAAGGATAAGGTACTGAAAAATACTATAGATCACCTGTAGGTCATATAATTGCATAATAAAGACATATTTAAGGTTGAGGACAGTCAACACCTCTCTCTCTCTCTCTCTCTCTCTCTCTCTCTCTCTCTCTCTCTCTTACGAGGCTTTTTCTGGTACGAACACTTGTGTGTGAATACCAACCCCCCCCTCCATACCCCCCACCTCACTGTAATTTTAGCCGAAGGTCGTGCCCGATTCAGGATTAAGTTGGCCCTTTCCGCCTGAGATCTGCCATTTATGCACTTCCACGGATTACTTGATGAAGACTTGTAATGCGCCTGCGCGCCGGATGATTTATTTATTTTATTTGTTTTTTTTTCGAATTATATCCGTTGCTTCATGTTGCTCAACTCATTATGTAGTCCGCGTAGTTTATCGTCATTTTTTTGTCGACGGGGTACGAACACGTATGAATTTTTAATAGTGTAATGTATTATGTGTGTGTGTGTGTTTGCGCTCCGCAAACTCGTGTATCCATACACAAACATTCACACACACAAATATATTTTGTGCGTTTAGAAATACCACAGCTTATTCAGGGTTAGGGATAACTGATGGTAATTGAGAGAATGGTGAAAAGTGGGTAATTAAAAAAAAAACTAAAAAAAAAAAACTAACATGATACCCTAAATACAACTGTTAATTTTTTTTCAGTAAGTTTTTTCGGTTTTGTGATGTGTGGTAGGTACATTATATATTTTCCTGTTAGTCATATCATCAAAGCATTTATCATAGTAACACATGACGAGAGAGAGAGAGAGAGAGAGAGAGAGAGAGAGAGAGAATTATTTTCATAGGTTCAACTATTTCTCAAGACGAAGTCGATGTGGAATTCTCTCAAAGTTAAAATCTGCCCGCATCCTCTCTCTCTCTCTCTCTCTCTCTCTCTCTCTCTCTCTCTCTCTCTCTCTCTCTCTCTCCAGAG
>NC_087213.1:56656990-56666990 GCF_015104395.2 Macrobrachium nipponense | reverse complement strand
TCTCTCTCTCTCTGACCCCGTGACCCAGCTTTGACCCAGTTTAGCGGATGTCCCTCGAATTCTCTCTGACCTAAACCAAGCTTCCTTTGAATGACCCAATTTTTATAGGCCTGGGTCGGGGTAACTTTGTTGATGATCTGGCCCGGAAGCAGATTCCAAAGCATCTTGGCTTCTTGACCTGGGCCTTTTTTGCTTTGACCTTATTTTTCAGACTGTGCTTTAACTGACGGCTCTGGGTTTCTCTTGGTTCCTCTGGGTTTCCGCGTGTCTGTGTGTTCGCCTTCTTGTTTTAGTCGTTTGGTTATGAACAGATTTCTCTCTCTCTCTCTCTCTCTCTCTCTCTCTCTCTCTCTCTCTCTACTAGATCATTCAAAGAATATTTTCTTTGGCTTTTTAGGATTTTTTTATTAGGGAAGTTTTTTTTCTGTAATTTTGATTTAGATCCTAAAGAGAATATTTTACCTGATTTTTTCAGGGATTTTATTTATATATGAGATAGTTTTTATTATTTTTTGGCCTTAATTTTTCGTATTAGATCCTTCCAGGAATATTTTACTTCATTTTAATTATGGATTCAATAAAAAAAAAAAGTTTTTTCGTTTTTTGCCTTTTTTTTTAAATTAAATCCTTAAAAAGATTTTTTTACGTGGTTGTTTACGGATTTTATATAATTTTGAAATTATTTTCAGATTATTTTGCCCTATTTTTTTAATTAGATCCATAGAAGAATATTTAACGTTATTCATAAAGGATTTCATTTGATAAAGAAAATAATTTTATTATTCATTTTTTTTCCTTTTAATTAGATCACTAAAAATTTGGCTATGTAGAGTGGCAGATGTTTTTGAGGTATAGAAAAATGTCGAGTTCCTTTCTTTTTGCTTTATGAATTTCATTTTTAACCATCTGCTCTTTTCAGAATACGAAATATATATACGAATTAATTTTTTTAAAAGCCGAATACACTCAGTAGTATATTTTGTAAATTTTGCCTTGTAGAAAATATTATGCAGTTAAGTCACATTTCACGCTCTCATTTCCACCTATTATTATTATTATTATTATTATTATTATTATTATTATTATTATTATTATTATTATTATTATTATTATTGGGCACAGTTTTCCGTGTTGAAAATGATGACAATGGTTACGGGTCCAAAATAATATAGTAAGTGAGTATATGGTCTTTAGTGGATATTAAAAAGTTTTCGAACCTTGTACTAGGTTCATCTTCAGTCACGTCAAGGTTCGAAAGCTTTTAATATCCATTAAAGACCATATACTCACTTGCTATATTATTTTGGACCTGCAACCATTATTATTATTATTATTATTATTATTATTATTATTATTATTATTATATTATTATTATTATTATTATTATTATTATTATTATTATTCAGTAGATGAAACCTATTCTTTGGAGCAAGCTCACGAGTCATTGACTTGAAATTCAAACTTCCTAAAAATATGTCGCTCATTAGGAAGTAAGAGAAGGTAAAGGGAAATACAGAAAGAAGAGACCTCACTTATCAAAAAGAAAAATAGATTAATAAATTAATATATAGATAAAATTGTATTAAAAGGCACTGAGAATAGCATAAGGGTAACTGAGCATTGCATCTTGAACTTCTGAGAAGTTCATATATAAATTGTTTTGTGTGTCTGTCTGTCTGTTTTGGGTCTCAGCGTGGGTCTTTTGTCTCAGACATTTAAAACGTTTCTTCTATGCAATTACTCTAATAGTTTTAAAGGAGGAAAAATGTCTTTAGTAGGAGTTATCGTGGTAACATGCAACCTTCACGCTGTGTTATAGAGGGCAGGTTTGTATTGCTGTTCTCTACGTCTAATTCTGAGAGAGAGAGAGAGAGAGAGAGAGAGAGAGAGAGAGAGAGAGAGAGAGCCAAAATTCGTCAGTCTGCCCTCTACAACACGGAGTGTAAAGTTAGACTAATTGCATAGCAGACACGATGTCTGAGTGTAAGAGACAAAATAACCCACGCTGACACCTTACCTTAGACAGACAGACAGACAGGCTGGAGTCGAGACGGTCGTGGATTCATTTGAGATTAACATAATTTTTATTTTATTTTATTATTTATTTAGTTTTTTGGGGCCACAGATCGTCGCGACGTTCAGTCGCTCAGCGAAGGTAGCAGATTGCTGCCTCATCACGACTACTTTTCATTCCCTCTCCCCACCCGCCTTTTTTATTTTATTTTTTTTTATTTTTTTTTTTTTTAATAGTCAAGGGAACCGAGAAAGGGTAAACGAAATGCAGAATTTAGGCCAAAGGCCAAGGGCTGGGAGCTGTGAGGTCATTCAGCGTTGAAAGGTTAGCTGAGAGCAGAAAGGTTTGTAAGGTGTAACAGGAGGAAAACCTCCCAGCTGGAAATTCAGATGAAAGAAAGAGAATAGGAACGGAAGTACAGCAAAAGGAATGAAAGGGGTTGCAGTTAGCGGCCGCAGTGACGCTGCAAGGATTCTTAAGTAATGCGTACAGTGCACCGTGTGAGGTGTACTGAAGGACATGCCCCTTTATGGATGAAAAGGCGAAAGTTGAATTCAAGAACCGCGCTGATTTCTGTGCATTTATCCATTTGTTTGTTTAGTTGGTTTTTTTGAATTTGTAATTTTCTTGAATTTTCCTTTATTGTTCCTTTTAAATTCTAAAACTAATCTCTCTCTCTTTTATTTTTGATTAGTATTATTCCAGACTTAAGAAGTTTGCTTAGCAAGTTAAAGATTTTTTAAGGCTGGTTCTAATAAGCGTCTGAGCCATAGTAAGTGTACGTATCTTTCTAATAAGCTTATGTATCCATCTATTAAGCACATGTATCTGTCTGATAAGCTTATGTATTTTTCTAAATAAGCCTACATGTGTCTCTTTTCAATAAGCGTATCCTTTTAATGGGTGTATGTATCTTTCTAATAAGTATATGTATCTTTAATAAGTGTATGTATCCTTATAATAAGTATATGTATCCTTCTAATAAGCGTACGTATCTTTCTAGTAAGAAGTATGTATCCTTTTAATTAATAAGTATATTTATCCTTGTAATGAGTGTTTGTATCCTTCTAATAAGGGCATACATGTATCTTCTAATAAGCGTATGTATGTATGTATGTATGTCTGTATGTATGTAGTATGTTATTATTATTATTATTATTATTATTATTATTAGCAAACTTTCAAATGGAACATTTGTAAAAATCAGGCTATTACCTTGCAAAGCACCCTAGACTGAATATATAACGTCCTTTGTCAAAACGTAGAGTTTATCTTCGAGAATCAGCTATACGTCAAGATCTCTGCCCGCGCATACTTTCATTATTTTGAAAGAATATTCTCATTAAACCTATTCCTTGATCATTCCTTGCTTAGGAATCTTCTGAGTGAAATCTCTGGTGTCATTGGCAAGTTATGATCGAGTTAGTTTTTGTAATCATTTTGCTTTTAAAGTATTCGTTTTAATTCGTGCTTCTTTTTTTCACGTCCGTGCGAGCATGTAATGTATTTGCGTCGCTGCTGATTTTGTATCTGTCGAAAGGTGATGGAAGTACAGAAATATATACGTTTTTTGAAATCGAGT
This sequence comes from Macrobrachium nipponense, assembly GCF_015104395.2. NCBI lineage: Eukaryota > Metazoa > Arthropoda > Malacostraca > Decapoda > Palaemonidae > Macrobrachium > Macrobrachium nipponense. The sequence goes on along the minus strand of NC_087213.1, from coordinate 56,663,394 downwards.
GTGGTTGGCCTTGTATGTCTGCCATAATTCTCCTAGTTCCTAACTTTTCCTAGAATCTTGATATTGATCTCCTTAATGTTACATTGCCAATTTAAAATGTTGATTTGTACGGATGCGGGTGATTCAGTGGTAGTTGCTATAGTAAGACTGTATTACCGTTGTTTTTGTTTTTGTTAATGTTTTCGTACTGAATAGTTATTTATGTTGGTCTGTGTTTTTGTACGGATGCAGGTGATACAGTGGTAGCTGCTATTATTATTATTATTATTATTATTATTATTATTATTATTATTATTATTATTATTATTATTATTATTATATCATTATTATTATTATTTTAGTTTCCTTACTTATTATAGCTATTTATGCTGTTGATCTTGATTTTTTTTGCTCCCAGCCTTCATGTTTCAGTACTTATTTAATCTTTTAGATAAGTCAGTATATATATATATATATATATATATATATATATATATATATATATATATATATATATATATATATTTATATATACATATGTATATATATATGTATATATATATATATATATATATATATATACATATATATATACATATATATATACATATATATATACATATATATATATATATATATATATATATATATATATATATATATATATATATATATATATATATATATGTACATATGTATCTTGTTATGAAGTCAACCAATCCTTTCAGTCGCAAAACAATGAAAACTGATAAAACTGATTTATGCGAGATGAGATGTATTCGATCAAAATCATCCTTCCACCGAAGGGGAAGTCGCTAAGGGCAGCCTCCTGTAGGATAGGATGCCAAGCAAAAAGAATCCTAATCGCCGCCCCGCGACGCCCATCGCCGCCTCCTTCCTTCCACGACACCACAGAGAGAGGTCCTTGAAAGGATACTTTCGTAGGATAATCCACGCACGCGTTTGGCTCCTCCCTGTCCTTGTCCAATTGCTTAGTCCTAGAGGTTGTGTGCTGTAGGATGGAGGAGGAGGAGGAGGAGGAGGGAGTAGGGAGGGATGAGAGGGAGTCCAAAGGGGGTAATGCCCGAGGATGTGTCCCCTAAATGCCCTCTAGGAGTCCGGTATCACCTTGCAGTGACCTACAGACGAAGTGGGTATCATCAAAGATGGAGGAACCCCCTTTGGACGGCGCTGCTCAATCTCTCTCTCTCTCTCTCTCTCTCTCTCTCTCTCTCTCGTTTAAGTCTCTCCGGATTCACGGGAGGACGTTTTTGTTATTCTCCGAGTTCTTCTTTTCTGTTATTTTTCTCTGTCTCTCCATCTATCTATCTTCTCTCCCTCTTTTTTTATTGTCGTGTGTTTTGTTTCTGGTTGTTGTTGATGTTGTATATCTTTACTACGTCCGTTCTTACCTTTTTGTCTTATATATATATATATGTATATATATACATATATATATATATATATATATATATATATATATATATATATATATTATATAATATATATTTCTCCTTTTACGTTCTGTATGTATTTTCATTAATGCATTTTATTGTTATTGTTGTCAATCTGTAGGTTTATTCGTATTTCTCTTTTTATTATTATTTATTATTATTATTATTATTATTATTATTATTATTATTTATTATTATTATTATTATTATTATTATTATTATTATTATTACTGAGAGGTTAACATATACTGTATATGTATATATATGTATATATAATATAGATTATACTCCGTGTATATATATATGTAATATATATTTTCTAATCTATAATATATATATATATTATATATATATAATTTATATATATAATATATATTTATATATAAAGTTATTATAATATATATATTATATATAATATATATATATATATATATATATATATATATATACATATACGTGTGCGTGTTTGTGTTACTGTATGCATGCATTTATTTATGCATACAAGTAAGTAACAGGTGAAGACAGTCTTTTTTTTTTTTCTATTCCAGTCTGTATAACATATCCAATTGCGAGTCATGAAGTATCTATTTTTCAAACTAAGATTAATTATTTTTTATTTTTATTGATTTATTTATTTATTTTTTGGAATGTGTGTGTTAATCAGTAATGTCTTACGTCCCAAGACATTATCGCACGCAGTCAGTTTCGAAGTTGGTACCAGGCTGCGATTTGTTATCGAAGCTGGCGAGCAGGAGAACTTGGTTGCAAAACAAGGTGTTATTGTTCCTGGTATTTTGATGTTTTATTATATTTTTTTTTCTGCCTAATATATTCCAGAGGAAAGCCATACCGTAGTATCTGTCACGTTGTCCTTGTTGCTTCTGACTATTATTATTATTATTATTATTATTATTATTATTATTATTATTATTATTATTTTATTTTATTATTATTATTTGGGAAAAACTCTCTATCGCGAGAGTTTTTGTATTCTTATTCTATAGAAAGGTCCACAATAATAACAAAAATAAAAAGTCAAAACAAATGAAAAATTAAAAAAGATAAAAATAAAAAATTAATAAAAAATAGAAAATAACAAATAAAAAATAAAACTCGCAACATTTTCTATTATTGTGCACCTCTTAGATCATTATTATTATTATTATTATTATTATTATTATTATTATTATTATTATTATTATTATTTACTCACATCGAATTCTCTTTTCCATTTTCTTTACATGGAAATCTTTCCCCGACGAGAACTGTAACGTAGTATATGTCACTTTGTTCCTGTTACTTTTTATTATTATTATTATTATTATTATTATTATTATTATTATTATTATTATTATTATTATTATTAGAACTTCACATCGGGATCGAACCCAGGACTCTCAACTGAAAGGCAGAGGTTCGATATCGACGTGTTTGAAATTTTTTTCCCTATAACTCACGTAATTATGTTTGGTTATTTCCAATTATTATAATAATTATTATTAACTGACAAGAAATAGACTGTAATTATTACGCCCTATTAACAAGATAATTATTTATTTTGTATGAAAAACAAAAGCTTTCATTATAATAATCCCTTGAATTTTAAAGTAATGAAAGTTATATTGTAACATTCCTCTGATTTTTTAAATAATGAGTTTTTAATTTGTAATATTCCCCTGATTTTTAAAGTAATGAAAGTTTTTATTGTAATATTCCCCTGATTTTTAAAGTAATGAAAGTTTTTTTGTAATATTCCTCTGATTTTTAAAGTACAAAAAGCTTTAATTGTAACATTCCCTTGATTTTTAAAGTAATGAAAGTTTTTATTGTAATATTCCCTTGATTTTTAAAGTAATGAAAGTTGCTATTGTAATATTCCCCAGATTTTTAAAGTAATGAAAATTTGTATTGTAATATTCCCTTGATTTTTAAGGTAATGAAAGTTGTTATTGTAATGTTCCCCTGATTTTTACAGTAATGAAAGTTTTTTTGTAATATTCCCCTGAAAGTACAAAAAGCTTTAATTGTAACATTCCCTTGATTTTTAAAGCAATGAAAGTTGTTGATGTTATATTCCCTTGATTTTTAAAGTAATGAACGTTGTTATTGTAATATTCCCGTAATGGAAGTTTTAATGTAATATTCCCGTTATTTTTAAATTAATGAAAGCTTTTTTGTAATATTCCCCTGATTTTTAAAGTACAAAAAGCTTTAATTGTCACATTCCCTTGATTTTTAAAGCAATGAACGTTTTTATTGTAATATTCACTCGATTTTTAAAGTAATGAACGTTGTTATTGTAATATTACCCAGATTTTTAAAGTAATGAAAGTTTGTATTGTAATATTCCCGTGATTTTTTAAAGTAATGAAAGTTTTTATTGTAACATTCCCGTGATTTTTAAAGTAATTAAACTTATTATTATAATATTCCCCTAATTTTTAAAGTAATGAAAGTTTTTATTGTAATGGTCCCTTGATTTTTAATGTACTGAAAGCTTTCATTATAATTTTCGCTTGATTTGTAAAGTGCTAAAAGCTTTTATTATAATATTCCCTTGATTGTTAACATACTTGTTTACAAAGGAATCCGAGCGCTTCAGTGGCGTGATCGGTATGGCCTCGGCCTGCCACCTCGGTGGCCGCGAGTTCAAGTATCGGGCGTTCCATTGAGGGGTGAGAGATGTGTATTTCTGGCGATAGAAGTTCACTCTCGACGTGGTTCGGAAGTCACGTAAAGCCGATGGTCCCGTTGCTGAATAACCACTGGTTCCGTGCGACTTAAAAACACCATACAAACAAACAAACAAACAAACAAATCCGTGGGAATGAGCATGCTGATTACGACAAGGCAAGAGCTTTGTGTTGTGCACCAGGATCTCTTGGTCTTGGTGTGTGCGTATTTGTGTGTTTTATTATAATTATTATTAACTGGAAAAAATTAGAGTAATCATAAAGTCCTGTTAACAAGACGACTTTTTATGTAGTGTATGAAAGACAGAAGCTTTTATTGTGATATTCATTTGATTTTTAAATTTCTCGTCTACGAGGAAATCCATGTTGGTTACGACGGGGCAAGCTGTTCTGCCTGTCTGTCTGTCTGTCCGTCTGTCCGTCTGTCCGTCTGTCCGTCTGTCTGTCTGTCTGTCTTCTTAAGTAGTCTGGTGACTCCTGTCATAACCTTAATTACAGAACAAGTTTTAGATCCACCCAGGAGGTTCATTTTCAACCGGTTTCGTTGGTCAGTCTCAGCGCGTCTCTCTCTCTCTCTCTCTCTCTCTCTCTCTCTCTCTCTCTCTCTCGCTCTTCCTTGGGGAGACTACGCAAACACTTCTCGAACTTTGCTTTCTCGGGGAAAAATATTTAGTATGGTCCGGTTCGTTATGTTTTGGCGGCGGTCCTAACCGGACGCAGACCCGGGTGGTCGTGAAAATTTGGGCAGGGATTTCGTCTCTGGCTTCCGGCCAAAATTGCATAAAAACTTTTCATGCAGATACGTATAATAGTTCTGCATGCACTAAGCTACAAGTGTCCTTTAATATCCAATTCTCTCTACCTCGGAATTGATATATTTTCGTTTATGTTAACCGAAGGGGAATTTTTTTAGTTGATAATAATTTCGTCCTCTCGTGGATTCGAACCAGCGCACAGAGGAGAAATCAGGACTTCAGTGACGTCTTTACCGACTCGGCAATTGAATATTAAAGGACATTAAATTGTAGCTTAATGTATGTATATGAATCATGGTGATGTGTTAAAAATCCTTATACTTATAGCTATCTTCATTGATACCTGATCCGTATATTTCCTTGATTAGCGTTCGATACAAGTTGAAGTATCTTTGAAAATAGTGGCGAACAAGTATATTTCACAAATCCTCTACAGTATTATCGTGTTGTGAATTAATAAATAAATTTAAAGCCCTTCAAAGGTATGTTTTATTGTCTCTTCTTTATGCCAAGGTTACTGGAAAGTACTGTTTGCATTTTCGTTATAACATTTTGAATAGTTTTCTCCCTTTGTCAAGCTTTCGTTAATTATGTAAATCATTTTATTTTTAAAGGTTTTCATTTGGAATATGCTACGGTTAATGATAAAACTTTCGTTAATTATTTGAATTCGTTACGAATCCATATAAGTTTCTTTTTATTTTTTTTTTTAATACTCAGTTCCTCATTTATTTTGTCTTTCCCCTTTTTTGACTCAGTTTCTCATTTACCTCGTCTTTCTCTCATTTTTCTTAACATTTTCTGTCATTCTTCGTCACTCGTTCTTTCATTTTCATTTATTCAGTCTCTCATTTTTCTTTACTCATTCTCTGCTTTTCCTTTGCTTATTTTCTCATTTCTCTGTTCTCATTCTCCCATTTTTCTTCATACCTTCTCTCATGTATCTTTACTCATTTTCTCATTTATCTTGACGCTTTCTCTCGTCATTCTTTACTCCTTCTCTCATTCTTCTATTTCCCGTTTTATTATAATTATTATTATTATTTTTTTTTGCTTATCCTTTTCGTGTCGCCCTGTGCTTTGTTTATCTCTGACGTCAAGAGAGGACCACCTTTTAAAGAGAGAGAGAGAGAGAGAGAGAGAGAGAGAGAGAGAGAGAGATGACTCGGAACTATTTTTTGAAAAAATTCCATTTGCCAAAATACCCAGCATAATTCTCAGAGAGAGAGAGAGAGAGAGAGAGAGAGAGAGAGAGAGAGAGAGAGAGAGAGAGAGAGAGAGATGGCATTCCTTTCCAGAGGAATGTATTGATTGCTAAATATGTTGTTGTTGTCATGATGCCATCAGCGCCTCCTTTTAAGCAAATTACGTGCGTGCCTTATTTTATGATCATGAATAATTTTGAATATATTTCGGAATGTTTTGAATGTATTTAAAATATTTTTGCTACTATTTTAAATTTTTTGTGAATATTTTAAAATGTTTTGAATATGTTTTGAAATGTTTTGAATATATTTTGAAAT
>NC_087213.1:56649490-56651990 GCF_015104395.2 Macrobrachium nipponense | reverse complement strand
TCGCGTATAGATTTCTCCTTTGTGGAGGTTAGCAATGTGTGGTGTGATGGTATGTGAACGGTGTATGAATTACCTTGTAAGACCGTGTCTTTTTAAAAAGCGTTTGTGTTTGTGTGTGTGTGTGTACATACTTTTATACACATCCATATACTGAATATATTTTATATATATATATATATATATATATATATATATATATATAATATATATATATGTATATATGTGGTGGGGTGTGTATGTGTGTACGTATATTCCTGCTAGATCAGATTAACCACCTATTATATAGCAACTTCCTCATCATTGGCGTGCTAGCATGAATATCCACGTGAGAGTTAAATATGCCATTTACTTTGAGAGAGAGAGAGAGAGAGAGAGAGAGAGAGAGAGAGAGAGAGAGAGAGAGAGAGCCGTAGCAGCAATCTTCAAATCGTCCTCTTTCTAGAAGTAAATCGCATCCGGATCGTTAATCAGGAATTAAGCTATTGGTGGGATGATCCTCCCCGTATTTATTTAAATGGATCGTCTCTATTCATGGCTATATATGAGACTTCCATGGCCTCTTTATTTCACTTCCTGTACTGTGGCATAGCTACGACCTCGTGGCGTTTGTCTTCTACTCTTGTTTGATTTTTGTAAATAAAATTAAAAAAAGATTTTTTGGGGAGTGTGTATTTTTTTAAATAATATATATATTTTTTTGTTGGGGGTGCGATATTTTGAACCCTTTTTTTTTTCTTTTTTTTTGGCCTTTGTGGTCAAGTGGTAGCTTTTTTAAAAATAATATATATATATTTTTTGTTGGGGGAGGGGAGCGATATTTTGACCTTTTGTGTGGGGGAGGAGGGGACCTGGTGGTTAAGTGGTACGCGCATTGTAAAAAAATGTATATATATATATATATTGTTATTTTTATATTATTTTTATTTTTGTCGGTGGTGGGGGGGGGGGCGTGGGGGGGGGGATATTTTGACCTTTCTTTCGGGCCTGGTGGTAAGTGGTACGCGCGCAATGAAAAAAAAAATTGTTATTATTTTATTTTTTCGGTGGGGGGGAGAGGATATTTTGACCTTTCTTTCTGGCCTGGTGGTTAAGTGGTAGCGCGCATTGTAAACAAGCCGAAAATAAAATTTTTATATTTTTATTATATTATTCCTTTTAATTTTTGAGGTGGAATATTTTCACTCTTTCTTTTGTCTCTGGTGGCTAAGTGGTAAACAAACCATAAATGTTATTTTTATAGCTTTTTATTAAGATTCTGAATTCGACGGGAAGTTGTATGTACAATTAGAGTCAAAATTAACTTATATCTGTCTTGGTGGCTGAGTGGATTAAGTCGGATTAAGAAACGATAAGACGGCATGGTTTTAAACGGAGGTTAGGATAGGTGCACTTGTCACAAATAATTTCCCAAGTTACAGGGGATTCGATGTGGGATGTGTATGTGTGTGTAATTATACATACATATATATGTATGAATGAATTTTATCACATCACCGTGATTCACATACATGCATAAAGCAACAAATGTCCTTTAATATCCAATTCGCTTTGCTTTTGAAGTAATACATTTTCATATAGGTTAACCCAAGAGGAATTTTTTAGTATTCAGTTCGCTGTACCTCAGAAATAATATAGTTTCGTATATATTAAACGAAAAGGGATTTTTTTAGTTAATAATAACTTTGTCGTCTGGTGGGTTCGAAGCACGGCACCCAAGAACTTCGGACTACATTGACACGCCTTAAACCCTTGATGGCAGTGTGGTTGAAGGCGCGTTACTGTAGTCCTGAGTTCTCGTCTTCCGTGGTTCGAGCCCACAAGACGACGAACTTATTATTAACTAAAAAAAAAAACCCTTTTCGTTTAATATATACGAAACTATATTATTTCTGAGGTACAGCGAACTGAATACTAAAGCACATTTATAGCTTAATGCTATATATAGGCTATATATATATATATATATATATATATATATATATATATATATATATATATATATATATATATACATACACCACACACACACACACACACACATATATATATATATTATATATATATATATATATATTATATACATATATATATATTATATTTATATATATATCCCCTTTAATCTATCACCTTTAAATGAATATGAGAGGCCATAAAACAAAATTAATATAAAAACTTTAATAAGAATATATACGCCTGTGTGTAAGCGGCTGGCTTATGCATATCTGGACGTATGCACGACACCCGTATGAATACATGATGGGAAGATAAGTATGCATACATGGTGGGAAGATACAAGAATATGTATTCTTCCCATCCTCTTCCACCAGCTAGTTGCCAGGCTACTTGAAAGAGGGGGTTGCTGTTGCTATTGCTGGTGCTAGCAACCTGACAGTAGTAGCATTTCATCACGGCAAGAAGTAAACTGGTTCCACGCGGCCAGACAGACAGACAGACTGACAGATGAACAGAGTATGAGACAAGAGGACGAAGGAACCTGACA
>NC_087213.1:56636990-56644490 GCF_015104395.2 Macrobrachium nipponense | reverse complement strand
CAGGATACGTCTCAAGTATAAAAGGCCCATTAAAACACTGGTTTAAAGCTAAGGACTATATTTCGGTGGACTAACTCCCACCGTTATGAAGTAGTGAATTCTCTACTTGATAAGGGTGGGAGTTAGTCCACCGAAATAAATAAATATATATATATATATATATATATATATATATATATATATATATATATATATATATATATATATATATATATATATGGCAAGAGAAAGAATGAATCGCTTATTAATTAAAAATTTAAGAAAAAATTAAAGTAAATTATTAAAATACAAATTAAATGAGATAAAGTTATAAAGTAAAGCCGGTAAAATATCCTCACCAGTTCTGCACTTCAGTTGTTTATTTAAAAAAAAAAAAAATTTTATTCAACAGATGTAAAACATCTATCGTGACTGTTGTATAAGTCTGAATGCATAGAAATAAATGCACAGTTATTGCGATGCGCCATTCTCCATAAACACTGACAGTATGGCAGCAATTTATTCCAAAATGTGTAATGGATGTCTTGCTGTTCAAAATAAATAAATATAAAAATAATATTAAAAAGTGACATTTTTTTATATTCTTTTTATAACTGGGAAACCGGTGTCGTTGACCCTTCGTATTTTGAATGTGATCAATAAATAAATCAATCAATAAGTAAATAAATAAATAAATGATCTCTGAGACACTAAGAGGTTATTTCAAGTCGCAGTTCAATTTTCGATGGGAGACAAAACCTGAGCTGCTGTCTGTAGGTAACCTTGAAACTCTCTATCCCGGGGATTCTCCGATGATTATTGTTCGGTTGCTCTATTGTGCCGTAGCAGTTTTGGGAGCGAAGAAGAAGAAAAAGAAGCTGGAGAAGGAGGATGAGAGGCGCAGCATCTCTCTCTCTCTCTCTCTCTCTCTCAACACACATTTAGCACATGATTACTATGACTTGTTTAGATCTGGACTTTTCGTTTATTGTTTAAAAGGTGAATCTGTCAACATAACTATTACCTATATATATATATATATATATATATATATATATATATATATATTAATATATTATGTGTGTGTGTGTGTGTGTGTGTGTGTGTGTGTATACATATGTGTGTGTGTGTGTGTTTGTCCCTGTATCCGAAATCCGACGAATAAAAAAAAAAAAAGTTGATACGGAATTTGCGATCACGAGGATTATGGGGCTATTGTAAGGACTCGGGAGGGAGGGAGGGAGGGGGGTCCTGTGATGGTTCGGTTTTGTTGGGGGGGGGGGGGGGGGGAGGGAGGAGATATTCACTCACATTGCTAAAGGGGCGAAGGGCACTGATGCAAACAAAGGACAGTCTACTACCTCATCAGGGAGGGGGAGGGGGGTGGGGGTGTGTGGACTGACTGGGGCCAGGTGGAGGGTAGCAGCAGCAGCAGCAGAGTGGAGGGAGATGACCTTGAATGAGTGAGGACAAGTTGGAAGCAGGGACCTCCTCCTCCTCCTCCTCCTCCTCCTGTCCTAGAGTTCGACCTCCTCCCCCTCCTCCTCCTCCTCCAGTTCTTCTTCTATCCCTTCAACCCTACCACATCAACGCCCTTTCCTTATCCCTGGGCTTCTCTCTCTCTCTCTCTCTCTCTCTCTTTTCATCGTCGGAGATTTAAGTATTTGTGCTGATTGTAACACATTCTTTTACTGTGGACAGCAGATTTGTTTTAAGTGTCTCTTACTGTCTCTGTCTTTCTTGAAATTCGTAAAGTGTCTCCTTCCCATCCCCCCCCTCCCCCCCTCCCCTCTGTCTCTCTCTCTCTCTCTTTTTCTCTCCTGTGGGTGTCCTTTCTACTTAAGTACGTGTGTATTCCTTTGCTCTCTCCTATGAACCTTAAATCGAGCTCTCTCTCTCTCTCTCTCTCTCTCTTGTAGGCGAGTTGCGTCATGATGAAGAGATAGAGAAGAGAAGAAGATCGCCGCGCAGTTTACCTGGTTGCGTACCACTGCTCTTACCTGTCCTCCTGCCTGACCTCTAAAAAAAGGCGGGGGCAGGTATTTCGTGATTTTGCTAGTCGTTGGATTGATTGATTGATTGGTCTTCTTCCGTAGTCTGGGAGGCTAGCGCGCGCGCGTGTGTGTGTATGTCTACAGATGACCAAGAGATTTGTTTAATGAGTAATGAATATTTCGGTTGTTTTTTTTCGCCTATGTGGGCATCCTGTTCTACCCAAGGGTGCTCAGCTGGGTCCAAAAGAATTGAGCCAATTTTCCAATAATCATAATCATATACAAATAATACATGTTTATTATTACTATTATCGTTAGGGTATTTACCTGCGCAGAATATATAACTATACTGTAAGTAGTAAATTAGGAGAACTATGAGACTTCGTAACGGTAATGATATAATACTACTAATAATAAATATTTATCATTTATTATTACTCTCTCTGCACGCTAATTTTCCTTTGGGGTCCTATTGAGATTATCATAGTCTGTTGACTCTGTCCGTAAAGGTGTTTCAGCTGGAGATTTGAAGAAAGGAAGGTTTATTCTTCTTTTTTCAACTTAATAATAATATGATCTTTTTTAGTTATCATATTATCCTCTTTTTTCTTCCGTAGTTTCTTCCCTTTACGGCTGAGAATTGGTAAGGGTGTCAGTCTGGACTTCGGTTTCATGTTTCTTTAAAGACCAATAGAGAAGTTCTTTGAAGAATTCTTATGTCTTTCGTAAGACATGAAGAATTCCCATGTCTTTCTCAAGACATGAAGAATTCCTTTCTTTCTTAAGACATGAATCAAGATCTGTAAAAAATGTACATGAATAAAATTCTTCAATATAAGTTTTTCTTTAAACATGTGTGGAAAATCCTTAAAGAATTTGGTCTTTATTTAAACATAAATAAAAGGTCTTTAAAGACTTCCTGTCAGTCTTTCTTTAAACACGAATAAAGGTAAAAAAAAGACTTACCATTAGTCTTTCTATGAATGTAAGTTAAAAGTCTTTAAAGACTAACTATTAGCCTTTCCTGAAACTTGAATGAAAGGTCTTTAAAGACTTCCCGTTAGTCTTTTTATGAATATTAATAAAAAGGTCTAAAGACTTCCTATTATTTAGCCTTTGTTTGAATATGAATAGTAAAGGTCTTTAAAAGACTTAAACATAGATATAAGGTCTTTAAAGAGTTCCAATGTCTTTCTTTAAACACGGATAAAGTTCTTTAAAGACTTCCCATTAATCTGTCTTTGAACACGAATGGAAGATCAATTAAAAAGAAGATGCGAAGGAAATTAAATAATTAGAGAAAACTAAGAAAAAAAAGTTAATCAAAAGATCCAGGTAAGATCCGGCCAGGTTAATCAGGCCTATTATAATAGGAAAGGTGCGAGAAGGTCTCTTGGCATGTCAGAGTCCAGAGGTCCAAACTAGACCTTTTATACTCTTCATCTCCGTGGAAAAAAGTAGGTAAAAGGAAACTGATATAGGTCTCTCTCTCTCTCTCTCTCTCTCTCTCTCTCTCTCAATCTCTCTCTCTCTCTCTATCCTCTCTCTCTCTCTCTCTCTCTCCTTTGTAAAAATGTAACCACGATCAGGTATCCCTTTCCAGAGTAACAAAGACCTCGGCCATCCAATTTTTATTGGCGAAATGGAGAAACAAAAGAGGTGAGGTTGATCTTTTAAACGGAGAGAAACATTGGTCCACACATACTGGCACACATGCACATACACACATACACACATGCACATACAAAGACTGTGCTTGCAGAAATCTTCCATCAGGTTGGAGGGAAAGATCAAAGGTGATATATATATATATATATATATATATATATATATATATATATATATATATATATACTACACGTATGTTTAATTGTAATAACCACAATGCCCTCTTTGACTTCTCACATTCTTTGCTGATTATTGGAAACGATTGTCACTATAAAGCCTTGAGATCCAACTTCAAAGAAATATGAAGAAATCCTGATGTCCGGTGGCGGGAAACGAACCTGCGACACCATGATATCACGACGAGGTCACCTTGCCGACCTGATATGACCTCGTCGTGATTATGATGGCATCGCGAATTCGTTTCTCGCTACCGGACATCATGTTTTCTTTCAGATTTCTTCGAAGTTGGATCTCAAGGCTTTATAGTGACAAGCGTATCCAAAAAAAGAGCAAAGAATTTGAGATGTTAAGAGGGCATTGTGGCTATTACAATGACAAATGTATCTGGTAAGAATGACCAGTAGATTCAACACTAATATATATATATATATATATATATATATATATATATATATATATATATATATATATACATATATATATACATATATATATATATATATATATATATATATATATATATATATAATATATAGTATATATACATATATATATATATATATATGATGTATATATATATATATATATATATATATATATATATATGTGTATGTAATATATATATATCATATATATATATATATATATATATATATATATATGTGTGTGTGTGTGTGTGTGTGTGTGTGTGTGTGTGTGCGTGCGTGCTTGCGTGCGTGCGTGAGAGACAAAGAGAGATAGCCCGGTCGCATGAGTGGAATGACATTGAATCAGCAGCTTACGCCTGCATACGCAAGCAACTGCCACGCCTCAGATTGAAGAGCGAGGGGCGGGGGAGGAAGAGGAGTTAGTCCTGGAGAGGGGAAGGGGGCGGCGGCGGTTGTGAAGGGCGGGGGGGGGGAGGGGGGCGGGGGGGGGGGGTAGGGGGGCCGGTTAATGATAGAAGGTCAGGGCGCCGAATTTAGACTTGATCCGGCAACCAGAATTTCTTTAACTTCTCAAGTCGTGACGTCAAGTCTCGTCTGAATAAAATATTGCGAAAGATTTCGTTGGCTAATCCTTATGTCAGAGTTTACCTTGACTTTTATCTGCTCTTTAAGCTTTTTTTGAATAATTTTTTTATTTTTAACTTTTCAGATCTTGCCGTAATTCGTATCATTTACTGAGGTACCGTTCTATTTCCATTTTTTTTTATTGGAAGCTTTTTTTTTAACCAATGTTTTCGTTTGGTATTCGTTTATTTTGACATTCTCTCTCTCTCTCTCTCTCTCTCTCTCTCTCAGATATTCTGGAATGCAAACCTGCCTCCTAAGGTTAAACAGCGTGTCCCTGTATTCAGTTATTCGTTTCTGTTTAAAACTTTCGTATGGTTACTTATATAATTCTAAAAACTTTTTCATTCCCAAGGTCCATTGGCTCAAATTATGTTTATTCTTTGTAGCTTTATAATCTTTGCGGCATTATTATTATTATTATTATTATTATTATTATTATTATTATTATTATTATTATTATTTTTTTTTTTTTTTTTTTGCTCTATCACAGTCCTCCAATTCGACTGGGTGGTATTTATAGTGTGGGGTTCCGGGTAGCATCCTGCCTCCTTAGGAGTCCATCACTCTTCTTACTATGTGTGCCGTTTCTAGGATCACACTCTTCTGCATGAGTCCTGGAGCTACTTCAGCCTCTAGTTTTTCTAGATTCCTTTTCAGGGATCTTGGGATCGTGCCTAGTGCTCCTATGATTATGGGTACGATTTCCACTGGCATATCCCATATCCTTCTTATTTTCTATTTTCAAATCTTGATACTTATCCAAATTTTTCCCTCTCTTTCTCTTCAACTCTGGTGTCCCATGGTATTGCGACATCAATGAGTGATACTTTCTCTTGACCTTGTCAATCAACGTCACGTCTGGTCTGTTTGCACGTATCACCCTATCTGTTCTGATACCATAGTCCCAGAGGATCTTTGCCTGATCGTTTTCTATCACTCCTTCAGGTTGGTGCTCGTACCACTTATTACTGCAAGGTAGCTGATGTTTCTTGCACAGGCTCCAGTGGAGGGCTTTTGCTACTGAATCATGCCTCTTTTTGTACTGGTTCTGTGCAAGTGCCGGGCATTCACTTGCTATGTGGTTTATGGTTTCATTTTTCGTATTGCACTTCCTACATATGGGAGAGATGTTATTTCCGTCTATCGTACTTTGAACATATCTGGTTCTTAGGGCCTGATCTTGTCCCCCGCTGTTATCATTCCTTCAGTTTCCTTCTTTAGCTCTCCCCTCTGTAGCCATTGCCAATTGTCATCGCTGGCTAGTTCTTTAGTCTGTCTCATGTATTGTCCGTGCATTGGTTTGTTGTGCCAGTCCTCAGTTCTTTCTGTGCTTTCTCCTGTCTCTGTATATTTCTGGGTCTTCGTCTGCTTTTATTAGTCCTTCTTCCCATTGGCACTCTTTAGCCACTCGTCTTCACTGGTTTTCAGATATTGCCCCAGTGCTCTGTTTTCAATGTTGACGCAGTCCTCTATATTTAGTAGTCCTCTCCCTCCTTCCTTTCGTGTTATGTATAGTCTGTCCGTATTTGCTCTTGGGTGTAGTGCTTTGTGTATTGTCATATGTTTCCTGGTTTTCTGATCTATGCTGCGGAGTTCTGCCTTCGTCCATTCCACTATTCCTGCGCTGTATCTGATTACTGGCACTGCCCATGTGTTTATGGCTTTTATCATATTTCCGGCGTTGAGTTTTGACTTGAGTATCGCCTTGAGTCTCTGCATATATTCTTTCCTGATCGTGTCCTTCATCTCTTGGTGTTTTATATCCCCTCCTTCCATTATTCCCAGGTATTTGTATCCTGTCTCATCTATGTGTTTGATGTTGCTCCCATCTGGTAGCTTTATCCCTTCAGTTCTCGTTACTTTGCCTTTTTGTATGTTGACTAAGGCGCATTTTTCTATTCCAAACTCCATCCTGATGTCCCAGATACAATCCTTACAGTCTTGATTAGGGTATCTATTTCCTTGATGCTCTTACCATACAGCTTGATGTCGTCCATGAACATCAGATGGTTGATTCTGTTGCCTCTTTTCTTGAGTTGGTACCCGGCATCCATCTTCTGTAGTACTTTTGTCATGGGAATCATGGCTACTACGAAGAGTAGTGGGGACAGTGAGTCGCCCTGGAAGATCCCTCTCCTGATATTAACCTCTGCTAGTCTTATTCCAGAGCTTGTAAGTATTGTATTCCAGTTGCGCATTGTATTTTTTGAGGAAGCTGATGGTATTTTCCTCTGCCCCATATATTTTCAGGCATTCTATTAGCCATGTGTGTGGTATCATGTCGAAGGCTTTCTTATAGTCTATCCATGACATGCTTAGGTTGGTTTTCCTTCTCCTACTGTTCTTCATTACCATTTTGTCTATCAGGAGCTGGTCTTTTGTGCCCCTACACTTCCTTCTGCAGCCTTTCTGTTGGTGGGGGATGGTGTTTGTCTCATCTAGGTAGTTGTATAGCCTTTCACTGATGATACCTGTTAGTAATTTCCACATTATTGGTAGGCAGGTGATAGGCCTGTAGTTACTGGCTATATTTCCCTTACTCTTGTCTTTTTGTACTAAGGATGTTCTTCCTGTGGTCATCCATTTGGGTGCTTGGTGATTTGAGATACAATGCTGGAGTTGTT
>NC_087213.1:56621990-56631990 GCF_015104395.2 Macrobrachium nipponense | reverse complement strand
TTTATCTCATTTGTCCTCTCGACTTCTCCTTCGTCATCTTAGTTGCTTTCTGTTTTTTTCATATTTTTGTTATACGGAATATTTTCAGTTTTTATTTAGTCCTTTTTTTTATATTCATTTGTTCTCTCGACTTCTCCTTCGTCATCTTAGTTGCTTTCTGTTCTTTTCATTGTTTTTGTTCTGCAGATAATGTTTCCTGTGTTTTTTATTTCATTTTTTTCATTTTTTATTTATTTTTCATTTTTTCTCTCATTTTTTCCCACATCATCATCATCATCATCATCATCGGTTTTATTTTCTATTATATCTTTTTTTTTCTGTGCCACATTCTTGACTCAACCTTCGTGTATTTCGTGTCCGTAACCAAGCTTTTAAGCCCAAATATTCTTCCTGGTCGTTCTCTCCAGTCTGGACTAGTTAAAGCCAGCATGTTGTTATCTAAGTGGGCATCTTTAACGAAATGAAAATACCCACAGCCTAAGGAGTCTTTTGTGAGAGTCCTTTCTAAAGCGAAGTGCTTGCTTTCATTAGAGACCATCCCATTCAGATTATAAATCATACAGTCAAGTTGGCATCGAGTGCGTGCGCACGCGCATGCAGATAAGCAACAGACCTTTAAATAGATAGAATAAAAAGCCTTGAAAAAATAATCAGATTAATAGCTGAAGACTCATTCTCCTTGCGAAGTGATGCAAGGGCTTTAAAATGTTCTCCTAGTCCTCCTCCTCCTTTTCCTCATACCCAACTCTCCTCCCCTTCCTCCTCCTCCTCCTTTCCTTGCCCCTCCCCCGTTTCCCCACCCCTCCCCCTCGAGCCCCTCACCTTTTCTGCACACTGAATCACTTAATAACGCGTGATATACTAAGTGAGTCAACTTGCCACTCAGCAGGAGGAATTTCAAGGTCAGCCTCAAGGGGGTTGGGTTGGGGGGAGGTGCGGTTACAGGGTGTAGTATACGTCGTCAAGGGCGACTCCCAACCCCAACCTCCAACCCCGAGCCCTAACCCCATCAAGTTGATAATATGAATAAATAAATGAATGCTAATAAAAAAAAAGATTGGTCTCTGAGAGCTCCTGATTTTGGCCTCTACGTCGTTCAGCCAGAAGCGTCAGTCTTGCTTGCTGAGTTTGCTTGCTTGCTTGCGTCGATTCCTACAGCAAGCAGGTTCAAGCAGTCCTCGGGCATCAGCTGTCATTCGGTGATGAATTCCGTACGTATGCTTTTACCCTCGAGGAAGATAATGAGATGGAGGTTCGTGGAATTTCTTTATTTCCTATCACAATAGGAAGTGCTTTTCGGGTGCTGCTGTAACCTTGTCCTCAAGTTGCGAAACATGTGTGTGTGTGTGTGTGTGTGTGTGTGTGTGTATGTGTATGTGGGTGTAGATTCTCACCTAAGATGAAATGGCTTTGAGTGACATGTCTCGGTGTTTTGGTATTAAATAGGTATAAATGTGTAGGATTACGTTTCATATCCTAGTTTTGCCTTCTCATTTGTGTGTGTGTTTGTTTGTGCGTTTGTGTGTATGTGTATGTGCGAGTGTGTAGGTTCTCGCATAGGATGAAAGGTTTTTTTTCCTTTCATTTTTGCCTGTGCTTCCATGTACGTGATGTATCTCAAAAGGTATACGTGGATTTCAAGTGGATGGGTAACCCCAGTGACGAATCTTGTTTTTATTATGCCCGCGCATGCCCTGTGTTTACGTGCAAGCGTGCATGGCAGTATAAAGTGATGCTTGATGATCAATATGTTTGTATGCATAAGTATGATTCGTATGATTGTGTTGGAGCCAACTCTTGGTGTCATTCAGTACATTGTACATGTATGTTTAAAGTCAGATATTATTATTATTATTATTATTATTATTATTATTATTATTATTATTATTATTATTATTCCGGAAGAAGACCCAAACTTCATTGAACAAAATTGTTGTTGTTATTATTATTATTATTATTATTATTATTTATTATTTATTTATTTATTTTGGTCTATCACAGTCATCCAATTCGACTGGGTAGTTTTTATAGTGCGGAGTTTCTGTTGCATCCTGCCTCCTTAGGAGTCCATCACTTTTCTTACTATGTGTGCTGTTTCTACATGGTAGCACAATCATCTGCATGAGTCCTGGAGTTACCTCAGCCTTTATAGTTTTTCCAGATTCCTTTTCTGAGATTTTCGGATCATGTCTAGTGTTCCTATGATTATGGGTACAATTTCCACTGGCATATTCCATATCATTATATCGGTTTTCAGGTCTCATACTTTTAAATTTTTTCTCTTTCTTTCTCATCTACTCTGGTGTCCTATGGTATTGCGACATCAATGAGTGATACTTTCTTCTTGATTTTGTCAATCAACGTCACGTCTGGGCTATTAGCACGTATCACCTTACCTGTTCTGATACCATAGTCCCAGATGATCTTTGCCTGATCGTTTTCTATCATTCTCTTGGGTTGTTGTTATCAGTACTTGTTACTGCAAGATAGCCGGTGTGTCTTGCACAGGCTCCAGTAGAGGGCTTTTGCTACTGAATCATGGCTCTTTTTGTACTGGTTCTGTGCAAGTGCCGGACTTTCGCTTGCTATGTGGCTTATGGTCTCGTTTTTCATATTGCACTTCTTGCATATGGGTGAGATGTTATTTCCATCTATCCTTCATTCAACATGTGTGGTTTTTAGGCCTGATCTTTTCCCGCTGTTAGTATTCCTTCTGCCTACTTCTTGAGTTCTTCCCTCTATAGCCATTGCTATGTTTCATCACTGGCCAGTTCTTTAGTCTTTCTCATGTACTGTCCGTGCATTGGCTTGTGCCATTCCCCCGTTCTGTTTGTCATTCTCCTGTCTGTATATTTATGGGTCCTCGTCTACTTTTATCAGTCCTTCTTCCCATTCAGTCCTTAGCCACTCGTCTTCACTGGTTTTCAGATATTGCCACAGTGCTCTGCTCTCGATGTTGACGCAGTCCTCTATGCTTAGTAGCCCTCTCCCTCCTTCCTTTCGTGTTATGTATAGTCTGCCTGTATTTGCTTTTGGGTGTAGTGCTTTGTGCATTGTCATGTGTTTCCTAGTTTTCTGGTCTAAACTGCCGAGTTCAGCCTTCGTTAACTCCACTACTCCTGCGCTGTATCTGATTATGACACTGCTCATGTGTTTATGGCTTTCATCATATTTCCGGAGTTTAGACGACATAAATTTTTTCCTGGTCGTGTCCTTCATCTCTTGGTGCTTTATATACTCTCCTATTATTTATTCCCAGTATTTGTATCCTGTCCTTTCTGTGTTTGATGCTATTCCCATCTGGTAGCTTTATTATTACTAGCAAACGTATGTATACAGAAATTATGTATGAAAATTCATTAAATAACTAAGTCTACAGGCGTAACCAGCCTTGTTTCACGGGAAGAACCGGCTCCGTTTCAGGGAATCCCTTCTCATCCCCACCCCTTTCGTAGGTGATGGGGAGGTAGGATGAAACCCCATTATAAACCATCTCAGGCGTCCCCACTATAACCCTGCCAAGTTTCATGCCTATCGGACCAGCCGTTTGGCCGTGGTTGAATGACAGACGGACAGACAGACATTACGCCCATTATAGTAAGATTATTATTATCATTATTATTATTATAATTATTATTATTCAGACAAAGGTAACGGGAAATGCAGAGGAGATTAGTTATTATAATGAAATGAAATAATTTGATAAATGTATCGATAGAAATTAAGTAAATGATAAGTTGGCCTTATGCCAGCACTGGCGTTATGCTCTTGGAAAAGGGCGTAGGTGAGTGGAATACTGCAGGGGGGTAATCCCATAAGCAATACGAGTATGTAAGGTTATGCAAGAAGAATGTTACCTTGCAACTACAATGACGCAGTATTCGCAACGGATATGAATCCCAAGAGGTGTCATTATATTAAATGCAGCCTGCATTAAACCGTTCCAAGTCAAGGTCTGCTGAAAGCATGCCGACAGACAGACAGACACACACACAACAGACAGACAGACACCTCTAACTGTTAATTGAACTCGAGTGCTTCGTGTGTTTGTTTTGTTTTCGAATTGTCAGGACTCTGGGAAACTACGGCCGATCTCTCTCTCTCTCTCTCTCTCTCTCTCCATTAGGACACTGTGAATGAACAGTAAAACCTGCTCCTAGAGATATGTGAGCACAAGATGTCTCCTCGGATGGACTAACAAGTCTTTGAGACATCCTAATCCTTGTAACTCCTTGTGGTGACTCTCTCATAACCCTGACACGCCGAAGGTTGATATCTGCTCGTAGATAACTGGCCTGATGCCTTATTAACTTTCGTTGCGTTTCCTCGTTACCCAGAGCCCGAGGTGGGATGTAACCGCATTATTTCAAGGAAGCTGAGAGTGCGGATTGATGAACAGAACGGGTCAAGTGGATGAAAGCAGGGCAACTTGCCTAAACGATTAGAAGTAGGTCATGCCCTCGTATAGGCTTCGATAGATCCTCATATTGGAAGTCAGGAACAAGGAACAGCGACCCCAAATAGGGACAAGCTTGTAGAGAAAGAAGAAGAAGAAGAAGAAGAAGAAGAAGAAGGAACACCGACCCCAAATAGGGACAAGCTTGTAGAGAAAGAAGGAGAAGAAGAAGAAAAAGAAGGAACAGCGACCCCAAATAGGGACGAGCTAGTAGAGAAAGAAGAAGAAGAAGAAGCAGCAGAAGAAGAAGAAGAAGGAGGAACAGCGACCCCAAATAGGGACGAGTTTGTAGAGAAAGAAGAAGAAGAAGGAAGAAGAAGAAGAAGAAGAAGAAGAAGGAGCAAGGTAAACAGGCCAGGTGGAATTCATCAACTGGTAGGTCAAATGGAGGAGAGAATTTCTCATAATTAGGATAGAAAGGAAGTAAAAGGATTCGCCATCATTTTGGGGCAAACGATGAAAGGTAGTTCCACACCTTGGATTAGACACTCCAGAGGAAGGAGAATCCTATAGGTTAGAGGCATCAAAAGAGATTATTCTCCCCTTAAAGTCAGGAAAAGGGCGACAATTCTGGCCCTCAAAATCGATAACTTCAAGCTAACTCTACGTAATTAAAAGGCACCAGACAAGTGGAAATTCTACAGTACACATTCCAAACTCTGAAGAGATGGTTAATTTTAACTTTAATGGCACAATAACGCGATAATTTTGCTGTTTATAGCAAAGAGGTCATGCAGTTTTAAAAGAATGAAGGGAGACGCTAAAAAAAAAACAGCAGGACTGAAACTCAGTTGCAAGTTTCTTGACACTGACCTTAAACCAAGAAAATCTGGGACGAGGAAGAAGAGGTTGCTTGTCGGGTGTCACACGGCTACCTGACGAGAGCAGGGATTATTTCTAATAATAATTGGTCCTCACATATCTTTGTGATTCAGACTTGACGAAAGGAAATGTAATAATGAAATATTTGTGGAGTTTTCTTGTCAGTATTTGTTGTCGCTGTTGAACAAAGCGATAGATTGTGTGCCCGGGGTTAGACGTTCATGGTCGTAGCAACTTGATTGTGGAAGGGTATGGGGCTAGCAGCCTCACCCTCTAAGAAGACTTAAGAACTGTTAGACTATTGTTCTCTGACGTCATGCCAGTTTGTTATTAAAGAGCTTATATATACAATATATATATATGTATATATATATTATTTATGTGCATACTACTATTCTGTGGTTTGTATATACACACACAAATATATATATATATTATATATTATATATATATATAATATATACATATATTATATATATATATATATACTATATATATATAATATATATAAATTGCATACTACTTGTGTGGTAAGGTATATATTCTTATATATCTAATAATATATTTACTGATATACAAAAGAGACCATTTAAACGTATGAGGAATTTTAGTTCACTGCCTATGTTTTACCATACGTAATGCATTCCTTGCACGAACACGAAGATAGTTCCTGCAGAATCTGTGCAATGACCTTTTGTGATGAGATTCTTTTGCAAGTGCATCTCTCTCTCTCTCTCTCTCTCTCTCTCTCTCTCTTTCTCTCTGGCAATCACTTGACATTTAAGCAGATAAGATGACGCATTTCATCTTTCATCTGCCTTCAAAGTATTAGCGTTCCGTTATCATAATGTGGTTGACTCTTGACTTTATCCGCACGCTGCAGATGTGTCGCAAGAACTTGAAGATGTGGTATTGTATGTGTGTATGCATACATGTATGCACACATATATATACATACCTATACTGTGTTTTTCTATGTTCTGATCAGTCTTGCCTTAAGGAAAGGGTCGTTAAGATCGAGAGATCTCGGCAGTTCGCATTTTGTTTTTCTTTTCACTTTCCTCCGTGGCATTACCTTTATTTATACATAGCATAACGTTATATACATTTCGCGATCAAGTTATTCATGTATTATATATATATATATATAATATATATATATATATATATATATATAATTTATGTATGAAATATATTATAATCTATACATGTATAGTATATATAAGCAAACATACATACACAGCGCCATTGCTAGCAGGCAAAACCTAGTACCTCCTTCATTTTATTCAAACGAAATATGTATACGCAAAAGTACATTGACTATTGCCAATGTTGACGCATGTTTGTATAGCCGCGCCTGAATGTGTACATAGCTTCCTACCATTTAAGGAGATCACATAACTCATAGGATCTGGCTGTTGCTAAGGACGGGGCTCCAACATCTTGTGAATGAGCATTCTACGTATTTCTTTCTTTATGGTATAACTTATGTTACATCGTCTGCATAGCGTGTGTTAGCGGGCATGTGTATGGAAGCCTTATGTATGATTTTTCTTGATTATTATTTGTTACTGAAGATGATCATTTTAAGTTAAAAGCCTCTCTCTCTCTCTCTCTCTCTCTCTCTCAAGTAGTCCCCGAGATCATCGTGAAGTCGGGGTCTTTTGTACCTTATGAAAGTTTAAGAAAGGAAAGGATATGAATAAAAGAAACGTTGGGGGTGCATTTGCTCTCTCTCTCTCTCTCTCTCTCTCTGACTTTACATTCGCTGCTGAAAATATCCCTTGCATAAAATTTCAGAGTTTTGGATTTTTGTTCAGGAGCTTTCACTGATATTGATAAGAACTTCAACCTTTAGGATTCGCCTCTCTCTCTCTCTCTCTCTCTCTCTCTCTCTCTCTCTCTCTCTCTGTTTGTGTCTATTCGTTAACTGTAAGTTGAAAAATTCAGATCTCCATTGAAATAAAAGACTACAAAACTTCATTAACATTTTCACCATGGTAATTACCACGATCTAACAACGCAAAGGTCACCCAACATGTCAACGTCCTCTCTCTCTCTCCTGCTTTCAAAAAAAAAAGACAGTCCCACCTTTCCTCACTCTCCCCTCAACTGGTCTCTTTGAGAAGTCTTTCCCCTTAAACCTCCTCCTCACCTCGGTGCCTCCTCACTTACTTCTTCCTCACCTCTCGCCCTCACTCTTCCTCCCTCTCCCTCCCTCCCAATACCTCTCGTTCACTCCTTCCCTCCCACATCCTCCCACTTCTCCTCTGGCCTCTCCCCTCCGCCCTCACCAATGCAATGGAATCGTCTCTCTCTCTTCTCTCTCTCTCTCTCTCTCTCTCTCTCTCTCTCTCTCCTGGGATGACGTGGGTGGCACACACACGTCACTAGGCTAAAGGTCGCATAATCATGCTCTCTGTTCAGGGAGGGGAATTTTAACTGATAATTTGCCAATTGAAAGAAGCCGGTGGGCAGGCAGGTGGTTGAACAGCTCCTGTGTAGGTAGGTGGTTGAGGAAATAAGGAAGTTGGTGGTTTAGGAATATAGGGATAAGTAGACTGGAATTTTTGGAATGGGCTAAGGAAATTGATTTTGCTAAGTTGGAATCTGGGGAAAGGGTTTCGAGAATGTGGTTTTATGGGTTGGGATCTGGGGAAAGAGTTTCAGGAATGTGGTTTGTTGGGTTGGAATCTGTGGAAAGGGTTTCGGTATTGGCTTTGTTGGGTTGGAATCTGGGGAAGAAGGGTTTTGCGAATGTGGTTTGTTGGGTTGGAATTTGGGGAAAGAGTTTCGGGAATGTGGCTTGTTGGGTTGGAATTTGGGGAAAGAGTTTCGGGAATGTGGCTTGTTGTGTTGGAATTTGGGGAAAGAGTTTCGGGAATGTGGCTTGTTGGGTTGGAATTTGGGGAAAGAGTTTCGGGAATGTGGCTTGTTGTGTTGGAATTTGGGGAAAGAGTTTCGGGAATGTGGCTTGTTGGGTTGGAATTTGGGGAAAGAGTTTCGGGTATGTGGCTTGTTGGGTTGGAATTTGGGGAAATGGTTTCGGGAATGTGGCTTGTTGGGTTGGAATTTGGGGAAATGGTTTCGGGAATGTGGCTTGTTGGGTTGGAATTTGGGGAAAGGGTTTCAGGAATGTGTTTGTTGTTTTGGAATCTGGGAAAGGGTCTCGGTAAAGGGGTTTGTTGGGTTGGAATCTGGGGAAATGGTTTCGGGAATGTTGCTTGTTGGGTTGGAATTTGGGGAAAGAGTTTCGGGAATGTGGCTTGTTGGGTTGGAATTTGGGGAAATGGTTTCGGGAATGTGGCTTGTTGGGTTGGAATCTGGGGAAATGGTTTCGGGAATGTTGCTTGTTGGGTTGGAATCTGGGGAAAGGGTTTCTGGAATGTGGTTTGTTAGGTTGGAATATGGGGAAATGGTTTCGGGAATG
Organism: Macrobrachium nipponense; assembly: GCF_015104395.2. Lineage (NCBI taxonomy): Eukaryota > Metazoa > Arthropoda > Malacostraca > Decapoda > Palaemonidae > Macrobrachium > Macrobrachium nipponense. Next base: position 56,623,282 of record NC_087213.1, on the reverse strand, counting down.
GTTTGGCTTTGGGTTAAGGTTGAATTGAAAGGTTTCGGGAATGTTGCTTGTTGGGTTGGAATCTGGGGAAATAGTTTCGGGAATGTGGTGTGTTGGGTTGGAATAAGAGGAAATGGTTTCAGGAATGTTGCTTGATGGGTTGGAATCTGGGGAAAGGGTTTTGGGAATGTGGCTTGTTCCGTTGGAATCTGGGGAAATGGTTTCAGGAATGTGGCTTGTTGGGTTGGAATCTGGGGAAAGGGTTTCGGGAATGTGGTTTACTAGGTTGGAATCTGGGGAAATGGCTTCAGGAATGTTGCTTGTTGGGTTGGAATCTGGGGAAAGAGTTTCGGTAATGTGGTTTGTTGGGTTGGAATCTGGGGAAAGGGTTTCGGGAATGTGGTTTGTTAGGTTGGAATTTGGGGAAATGGTTTCGGGAATGTGGTTTGTTGGGTTGGAATTTGGGGAAATGGTTTCAGGAATGTGGCTTGTTGGGTTGGAATCTGGGGAAAGAGTTTCGGGAATGTGGCTTGTTGGGTTGGAATCTAGGGAAAGAGTTTCGGGAATGTGGCTTGTTGGGTTGGAATGGAGTAAAATAAATTGGAATCAGGGATGATCTAGGAACGGGGTAAAGTAGATTGGAAATGGGGAAGATCTATTATAAATTATAAATTCAGTAAAAAATTTGAGTAACTGTGGACAAACGATCCTCAGAATTTTTCTGAGAAGAATGACACAAAAAATGGTCAGAGAATGGAGAAATGAAATATAATAAGTTGCGAAATGAATTATGATAGATGGGGTAGCATCAGTTATATAAAAAAAAATGAGCAACTGTGACCAAACGGTTCACGAAATGAAATAGAATTGGTGGAAGTTAAAAAAAAAATCTAGATAATTATTTGGTTCTAGAAATTTTTCTGGGCTCTTTTGCAAATGGCGTCGCGGTCGCCTCAACAGCTAAGAGCTTGGGTCTTGCCAATCTACTAGTAAGTTTTGCCCGATATCTGTGACTCATCTTCTGCAGTCTAAGGTGAAGGTCGGGCAAAAAAGAAAAAAAAAACTGAATGCCTCCAAGTTTCCATTGTCCGAATGTTTACACAATTATTTTTTTAGGTACGTAATCCTGAATAGACAACAGATATTTATTCATAACTTCTCTTTTACTATTATTATTTCTTAGAAACGATACAATGTCTCCTTTGTAATTAATCATCCGTTTCTTTCTTTATGAATAACTTTTTGTCTTTTGTGTCCGAACGATGTGTTGACAAATGTCAGTCAAGACAGTAAAAATAATTTGCAATGTTCGT
>NC_087213.1:56611990-56616990 GCF_015104395.2 Macrobrachium nipponense | reverse complement strand
AAATGGTAAAGTCTTGAAACGTAAAATTTCTGAAGAATTAAATTCTTGAAATGTTGAAATTAAATTAAATGTTAAAATTTATTGAAATGTTAAGTTCTTGAAGTGTTAAATTCTTAAAATGTTAGATTGCTGACATGTTAAATTATTGAAATGTTAAAATTTACTGAAGCGTTAAAATGTGCTGAAATGTTAAATTCTTGAAATGTTAAAATTTACCGAATCGTTAAAATATCCTAAGATGTTTAATTACTGAAATGTTACATTTCTTAAAATGTTACGTTTTTTTGAAATGTTAAATGACTGAAATGTTAAATTATTCAAATGTTAAATTATTGAAGTAACACTGGATATCCATCTGTTTTTTTTTCCATTTTAACTGATTTTCCCAAATTGATTTTTCAAGTCGTTTTAATAACATTGTTCTTCGCCGATTGTATTTGTCAGCGGTTGGTTTAGATTAAGCTGGCCTTATGCCAGCACGGACACTTTCCCCCCAAAAAGTGCAATAAGGTGTTTTGAGGGTTAAGGAGTTCTGATGTGGACGGAAGGACTTTTCATATAAATGTATATAAGTGTGTGTGTGTGTGTGTGTACGCGCGTGAACTTAATGGTAATATTGATAAATGTAGAGCATCGCGTATAATGTAATATATTTGTCTTCACTTTGCACAAAAGTTCTCGAGAATATAAAAGGCAGAATTATTTCCCAAACAAAACAGTCACCTACGAACAGATAAGAAAAAAGAAAAAATACAGGATCATGGAAAAAGAAAAACTTGAAAAAATAAAAGACGCATTTCTAGATAAGTAAAAAAACCGGAACAAAATAAAAAAGATATATATTCTTTTTTTTATTAATTGAACTACTTCTAGCTGATTTTTAATCCTCAAGTTTACATTTCTCCATATTTTTTGTGGCTATTTCTGGCCCATTTAATTTTTTTTTTTGTATCTTTTCAGGTGAGTGTTGTTCTACAAAGAAGTTTTAATCAGGTTGGTTTATCACAATGTCGTTTTTGTAGTTTCTACAAAATGTTTTTCCTGTGGTTTGTGATTTTAAATTTATACTGTTGTGCATTTTCCCTAATGATTTGACAAAGCAGAAGGTCTACAGACAGAGAGAGAGAGAGAGAGAGAGAGAGAGAGAGAGAGAGAGAGAGAGAGAGAGAGAGATTCTTCCCTGATTTGAATTTGCAATCAGGTATGAATTTTTTTCGTGAACATACCTTGTGGAAGATCATGGAGAGAGAGAGAGAGAGAGAGAGAGAGAGAGAGAGAGAGAGAGAGAGAGAGAGAGAGGTGGACCTTTCCTGATTTCAATGAGCAATTAAGTATAAATTATTTCGTAAACATACTTTGAGGAAGATCGTGTAAAGAGAGAGAGAGAGAGAGAGAGAGAAAGAGAGAGAGAGAGAGAAGAGATATAGAGAGAGAAAGAAGAGAGAGAGAGAGGAGAGAGATGAGAGAGTAGTAGCGGGATCGATTTTTTTTTGGAGAGTGGAGAGATCCGAGATTTGCAAAGAAGGAGAGACGAGAGCATGGAAAGATGAGGGGGAGAGAGAGAGGAGAGTGAGGGAGAGCAGTGGACCGTTCCTGAAATGTATTAGCAATTCAATATGAATTACTTCCTAAACATACTTTGGAGAATATCGTGGAGAGAGAGAGAGAGAGAGAGAGAGAGAGAGAGAGAGAGAGAGAGAGAGAGAGAACCACTTTCTGAACCACTATCTGACTCTTGCAAGAAATATGTGATTGCAGGCAGCTGGTTTAGCATTAGCCATTCTCTCTCTCTCTCTCTCTCTCTCTCTCTCTCTCTCTCTCTCTCTCTCTCTCTCTCTCTCTCTGAACTTCTTAGAATAATGTTGGCAAAATAACTCATATTTCATAGCAGATTCAATCTAGGGAAGAACCCTTCCCCCCATCTCTCTCTCTCTCTCTCTCTCTCTCTCTCTCTCTCTCTCTCTCTCTCTCTCTGGACTTCCTCAAAGTGTGTTGGCAAAATAACTCATATTTGTTAGCAGATTCAAACTAGGAAAGACGCCCCCTCTCTCTCATTCAAACTAGCAAAGAACACCGGCCTGCCCCACCCTCTCTCTCTCTCTCTCTCTCTCTCTCTCTCTCTCTCTCTCTCAATTAAAGTGACCCAGAGATTTTCAGATACACCGGCTACTACATTCCTCGTCTCCTCAGAAATCCGATTCGCCTTCCTCAGCGTGTTAGAGGCATCTTGAACCTGAATGTCAGTGAAAGTGGTGGTTTTTTTATATTCATTTATTTTTTTTATTGACATGTATCTAGTCCGCATTCTTGCGTGTTTGTTTCTTTCTTCCCCTCTTTATCTTCTTAATTATTTCTGTACTCATTTGTTTTTTATGTGTATTTTTATTTCTTCGCGTTTTTCTTTCTTTCGACTCGACTCCACCTGGAGAACAGCTCAATTACCACGTTCTTCCTGGACGTTCCCCCCCCCCCCCCTCACCGACCCCCTCTCTGTCTCTCTCTGTCTCTCTTTCTCTCTCACTCTCTCTGTCATAGCTATCTTTATTCATCTTTTCCTCATATTACATTTTCCAAACTGAAGCACACTCTCTCTCTCTCTCTCTCTGTCATACCTATCTTTATTCATCTTTTCCTCATATTACATTTTCCAAGTGGAAACACCCTCTCTCTCTCTCTCTCTCTCTCTCTCTCTCTCTCTCTCTCTCTCTCTCTCTCTCTCTCTGCCATTTTTACCTACCTTTATTCATCTTTATTCTGCTCCTATAGATAAGTGAGCACACGATGTCTCCTCGGATGGACTAACAAGTCTTTGAGACATCCTAATCCTTGTAACTCCTTGTAAATATGTACATACATTTCCACGCAGAAACATCTCTCTCTCTCTCTCTCTCTCTCTCTCTCTCGTTAACTTTTACGCGAGGAGTTCATGATTAGGTATGATAAAAGCGTATTTACCGCCACATTATAATTTAAATGAAGGAATAAAACTGATGCTGCATAAGATTTGAGAGGCGGTAAAATCGATTTTATCTCGATCTGTGATGAATATGATATTTATTTTGTAAATTTTAATTCTGCCTCTCTTCTTTTATGCCTTCAGTTCCTCTTTCTCTTTTCCTCGAATTGGTTTTAGCCGTTTACATTTTACTAGTTATTTTTTTTTTATTAATTTCTTAACACATTCTCTCGATTTTTTTTTTCAATTTTTTCTGTATCATTACACAAGTGGTACGTTAGGTTAGTTAAGTTAAAAACATCTTAGTTTTACCAGACCACTGAGCTGATTAACAGCTCTCCTAGGGCTGGCCCGAAGGATTAGATATTTTGACGTGGCTAAGAACCAATTGGTTGCCTAGCAACGAGACCTACAGTTTATTGTGGAATCCGAACCACATTATATCGAGAAATTAATTTCATTCACCAGAAATAAATTCCTCTGATTCCGCGTTGGCAGAGCCGAGAATCGAATTTCGGACCACCGGATTGGTAGGCTAGCGCGAAAACCACTCGTCTAACGAGGAACTGGTTAGGTTAGTAACGTTTTTTTTTTTTTTTTTGACAAAATATGTTTTATTTTTTATTGAAATATTTATTCACGATAATATAGTAAGAAGGATGCTTTTCTACTTGATATATTTTTAGTGCTTTTCACTCTAAGTTTGCATTTTTGCTTAAAATATTTTTAATGTTCATCAATCAAAGTTCTTTTAAACACTCAAAATAACAAAGTTTAAATTTTTTTAAAGTGTGACATCCATACACCGCTAGAATATTAAATACTGAAGGTAATTATTCCAATAAAAATGAGGAGTAATATGTATGATATTGAAAAATATTCCCTACTAAAGATATATTTATACTGATCAGGGCGAAGAAGGCGAATTGTTAATTATTTTAATCAAGATATACGTTGATTAATCCGAAGACGGAAGGTCTCGATTGATCAAAGAGCCATAAATTACTTCTGATTAACATAAGGTCTATAATAGACTCTATTTTGATTGGTCCACAGAAGGTGACTCAGAGATGCCAAAGGTCGCCACTTTCACTGCCGTCGTTTTAAATATCACGCGAAAATACGGCCTGAAGAATGTCCAAGGGACTGCACCGAGTGAATGCTTGGGTTGTTTTTTTGTTATTTCATGCTTGCGCATGCGCAGTGGAGTCTCTGTGGTGGTTGTGAATCCCTTGTGAACCCCCGAGTGATTGCTTGGCTTCTGTTTTTTCGCACTGGCGCGTAGTCTTTGTTTTGTTGTTGTTTATGTTAGAGGTTGTTTTTGTTTTTAATTAGTTTGCCTCTTCTTATGTCCGTTTTTCTTTTTAAACTTGTCTTTGCATTAAAGGGAAAAAGGAAAACAATGCTGATAATATATATATATATATATATATATATATATAATATATATATATATATATATATACATACACACACACTTCGGTTCCAGTTTTCCTTGTCTTGTGTGTGTGTGTGTATGATAGAGAGAGAGAGAGAGAGAGAGAGAGAGAGAGAGAGAGATAGTATATAGCTTAGCCATCAAGGCGACAGCAATTGCACTGCATGCTGAAGCACAGGATTTGTGAATAAACAGGTTATTTATAGTCTTGCGTATAAACCTTTTGTATGCATGCGTGCGTGCATTCTTTTCTGCAGGCGATCTGTATGATACCATACTACCATATGCATACGTATGGATGTATGTATACAGATATGCACGACGCTTTCTTCTCTGCACGCAATACACATAGCATAGCGCTATAACGCAACGTAACGGACTAATTCGTCAATACGGTTAAACGGGACAACAGCACAAAGGCTATGCATAGTACTCATCTGATAAGTGGGCCATCTCATCCGAGTTTAGAGGTTCCCATTGGTCGGTTTTGGGGGCGGGAGGTTAGGTGCCAGGTTGCCAGGGGGTCGAGGAGAGGGGGAGGGGGAGAAGTGGCCGCCGCCAGGGAGGAGGTGGGGGGGAAGGGGGTGCCACAGTGGAACAGGAGAG
>NC_087213.1:56601990-56606990 GCF_015104395.2 Macrobrachium nipponense | reverse complement strand
AGTGATTTATAAAGTTCGTATTATCTTCGTAATTTATAAAGATCTTATTTTATAAAATTCGTAATTTATAAAGTTCGTATTATTTTATATTCGTAATGTATAAAGTTTGCATCTCTAAAATTCGTAATTTATAAAGCTCGTATTTTAATTACATCCGTAATTTATAAAGCTCGTTCGTGCGTAAGTGATAATTGAAGTTGTATGAATGATAATTGTTGTGAATTGTCATTCATGATAATTGAATGGTTATAATTTAGAGCAATTATCTCTTATAATAAGAATTATATAAACGATAATTCGTGAGGACTGGAGGGTGTGAAGGCTGCTGTAATTGGTGGGTAAAATAACAAGTAGGTCTGCCCCCTTGTTACCGCCGGTAACCCAACCTGTGATGTGCTGGATGGGAAGCTCTCTCTCTCTCTCTCTCTCTCTCTCTCTCTCTGTCTCTCTCTCTCTCTCTCTCTCTCTCTCTTCGTTGATTTCTTGGTCTTTATAGTTACTCAATCTGCCATTCTCTCTCCCCCCTTTTCTTGTCAACTTAACTGAGAAATTGTTGTGATGGCGGGCTGGATAAGCTCTCTCTCTCTCTCTTCTCTCTCTCTCTCTCTCTCTCTCTCTCTCTCTCTCCGGTCTTTAAATTATAGTCACTCAGTCTACTCAGTCTGTCTCCTTTTTTTTTTTTTTTTTTTTTTTTTTTTGTAGGGACATTCCATTTCTATTGCTCTTTGAAATGGTGAGTGACAGCTGTTCAGGAGGGAATTCCTGTACAGCTTTTCTTTTTTTTCTTTTTTGTGAATCGAAAATAATAGAATATTTTTAGATGAATAGATGGATAGATTCATAGATAACGCATTTTAACTGACATAGACCGCAAGATAGATGATATAAAAATCAGCTGTCGATAGGATATTCCTGTATATTTTTGTTCTTATTTTTTCCTGCTAGTATATAGAAGATGAATAGATATAGATTCATAGACAACGCACTTTAACCGATATAAAACGCAAGGTAGATGATAAAAAAATCAGTTGTCGATAGGATATTCCTGTATATATTTTTTTTCAAGTATATAGAGGATGAAAAGTATTTTTGGATGAATAATTAATTAGATAGACTGGCAGATAATTCAGTTCAACTGATAAACGAATAGGTCACAAGATAAATTAACATATTCGATTTTCAGGGCGGACGAGATATAGAGAAAGGGCGGAACGTTGCATCATTGAAACTTCATTTTATTATTATAATATAGTATATATCCTTCCGGGACAAGTTTCAATTGATTTCCAATTCCAGATTATTTTATAGGAGTTGGGTTGCTAAACTCAGAAGGATTTAGGAAGTCCTGAAAGCACGTCCTGCGTAGGAGGGAAATTCCTCGACTGGGGACACTGAACCGCATTCAGAAATTGCGTAGAAGAAACGTGACCTATATATTTTTTTTCAGTTTTTTTTTAGGGTTGAGAATTGTGATAATCCTCAACGTATGATGTTTTTAATTTATTAGAATTGTAAATTCTCTCCATTCCTCACTCTCTCTACTCATCTCTCTCTCTCTCTACATATATATATATATATATACATATATATATATTATATATATATATGTATGCATGTGTGTGTATGTATATACGGTATACATTTATACATATAAATATTTATAAACATGTACGATGTATTTATTCATATATACATTCAAATATATATCTAAATTATATATATGTATAGATACATAGATAGATAGATAGATAGATAACTAAATAGCCAGATGTACAATGCACAGATTCACAGTTGTAGCATGACCCAATAAAACCACATAACTTAGAGAGAAACGTCACCGGCCATTGCTCCTGTCATGTATGAATAAACAGACGAGAGACAGTCAGAAAGTTGAGCAAGAAAACAAAGGACGGTGACACAAGAAGAAAAAAGAAGAAAAGGAAAAGGGCACACATACAGAAAAAAACGTTAAACTGCGACGGGGGAAATGGAGTTACTAAAATAAAACAGACGAGGTCGCCCATTCCCGCCTTGGGGGTCGTTGACACACACGGTCGGTCATTCTAGTGTTATGACTGGACGCTTGTTTGACTGGAGAATGACCCTTCTCTGTGGCGCCCTTTAGCTACGGGTGTGCTCTATTGCTGTGGGTGAACTGCTTTTTGACACAGTGCCCCACACCCCCCCCCCCTTCACCCCGCACCCTCTCTCTCTCTCTCTCTCTCTCTCTCTCTCTCTCTCTCTCTCTCGTTCGTTCGTTAACCACCCCGGTTCGTCACGTGTATTTAGGTAAAGAAATGATTTCTCTTCCTGGGCACCTGTTTCTTTCGTAGGTATAATGGTAGTGCCTCTCTCTCTCTCTCTCTCTCTCTCTCTCTCTCTCTCTCTCTCTCTCGCTATAATATGCACGTAACTACCCTTTCTTTATGTACGAATATTGCACATATAAATCCATGTTATGTGATTTAATAATATTGATGTAAAATATAACATTCAAATGATTTATCTTTTTGGGCACCTGTTTCTTTCGTAGGTATAATGGTAGTCTCTCTCTCTCTCTCTCTCTCTCTCTCTCTCTCTCTCTCTCTCTCTCCGCATTATTGGCTGACAGGCACTCTGTTACTGTTTGGTAACTGTTCCTTAAATGTCAGTGATCTCATTGTGTTATTCAGTGTGATATATATGCATCTACATTCTTTTCTGTATATGCGAATTTTGCACATATAAATGCATGCTATGTCATTTAGTCACTTTTATGTAGCATATAACATTCAACAAGGTACATTTATTACTCTTGGTCCTTCAGCATCCATAATTACTGAATAAATACGATAAGTCATAGATGGAAACTTAAGAAATATTGCAGATTAATTAACAACATAACATAAACATTATTTATCATTTAAGGAAATTTTTTTGTAATATTCTGTAATCCTGTATTTTTGCAAATTTATTATTATTATTTTTTTTTTTTTGCAGCAAGCGTAGAAGTTATTTTTCTATAATAGGCCTAAAATTTTATGTACTTCAGAATTTCTTCTTCATCTTCTTCTTCTTCTTCTTATTTTTGCAGTAAGCGTAGAAGTTATTTTTATGTAATAGGCCTAAAATTTTATGTACTTCAAAATTTCTTCTTCTTCTTTTCTTCTTCTTCTTCTTCTTCTTCTTCTTCTTCTTCATTTTTTTGCTGTAAGCGTAGAAGTTATTTTTATGTAATAGCCCTAAAATCCTAAAATTTTATGTGCTTCAGAATTTCTTCATCTTCTTCTTCTTCTTCTTCTTCTTCTTCTTCTTCTTCTTCTTCTTCTTATTATTATTATTATTATTATTATTATTATTATTATTATTATTATTATTATTATTCCCTCTATCAAGGGGCGTGGTCCTTTGTGGTCAGACCCTAGTCTTTTTCTTTTTTTCTTTTTTTTCCAATGGCCCCACTCGAATTTTGCTTGTCCATCCGGCCTGGGCAATTTATGCGTATTAAGTTACCCCTAATATCAGCCTCGTGTAAAAATGACAGTAATATTGACAAAATATCATCGCATGATTCTTTTTTTTTTATTTATATACTCATGCTATAAAGATATATGTAACGATGCCGGCCCGTCAGTGCATCTCATCCGGTGTACTGTAGGCATTACTTAAGGTTCATTGCGGTGTTCCATCGGTCCCTAGCTGCAACCCTTTTCATTTCTTTTATAGTACCTCCGTTCATATTCTCTCTATTCCATCTTTGACGTTTTCCTCCTGTTACATCTTTGAAACCTTTGTATTCTTAATTTCCGTTTCAGCGCTGAATGATCTCGTTGGTCCCAGCGCTTGACATTTTTCCTAAATTCATTATCTATCTAGACCCAAAGAGTAGAATGAGATGAAATTTGGCTTATTCATTCATTGTGTGACCTTGTTCACATGATCAACTTTTGGTGAGAAATCTCTGTAAAAACTGATAGTTTGTCGCCATGGTAACTATCTCGAATCAGTCTCGATGTCTCCCAAGAGTTATTCTTGTAGAGAGCGTCACCTAGCGAGGAATTACGCTAAGTTTCGTCGAATTACGTTCACCCGTTCGCGAGTTGTCGTCTGAACCTACTCATCTGCTGATGTGGACTTTCTGCGGTTTAATTGTTCCCTATGGTTATTTAGTACCCAGGGGATTTATAATCTTTTTATTTAATACCCAGGGGATTTATAGTCTCTCTATTCAATACACAGGGGATTTATAATTATTTAATACCCAGAGGATTTATAATCTCTCTATTTAATACCTAGGGGATTTATAATCTCTCTATTTAATACCTAGGGGATTTATAATCTTTCTATTTAATACCCAGGGGATTTATAATCGCTGTATTTAATGCCCAGGGGATTTAGTATAATCTCTCTATTTAATACCGAGGGGATTTATAATCTCTCTATTTAATACCCAGGGGATTTAATCTCACTATTTAATACCCAAGGGATTTAGTATAATCTCTTTATTTAATATCCATGGGATTTAGTATAATCTCTTTATTTAATACCTAGGGGATTTATAATCTCTTTTTGAGTGCTCTTGTATCTTACTTGTTAGTCTCTTCTCTCTCTTCTCATCTCATCTCTCTCTCTTCTTCTCTCCATCTTCTCTCTCTCTCTCTATATATATATATATATATCTATATATATATATATATATATGTGTGTGTGTGTGTGTGTGTGTGTGGTGTGTGTGTATGCGCGCGCCTGTGCGTATTCCCTGGAATATCTGGAACGAACTCCAGGACCCTAACTATATTGCGCCCCTAGAGATTAGGTGGACTTTCCAGCAAGAATTTCGCATTCTTTTAATTTTCCAGCCTCGCGTGACATCATTGATATTTATTGGCCGTTATCCATGTGTTCCACTGAACGTATACTCACGCGAAGCCTCATGACGTGTCACTGGATGTCACAGGCAGGTGAAAGGGGTGTGGGGGGTGGGGGGGGGGGGGAGAGGGGGGTAATCATTTCGTCTACGA
>NC_087213.1:56584490-56599490 GCF_015104395.2 Macrobrachium nipponense | reverse complement strand
GAGGTTACGTAATGGGATTGCCTAATCTGCTCTCTGCGCCCGCCCGCCCGCCCGCCCCCCGCCCGTGGCGATAAGGGGTTTGAAAGGGAGAGGAGGAGAAGGAGGAGGAAGAAGAGGAGGAGGAGGAGGAGGAGGACGGAGAGGAGAAGAATGAGGAAGAAGAGATGAGTGGCGAGATAGCTGGATTTTAAGAGCCATCTGGATTGTATTCAGGTTTATATAATTTCATTACACTCATTCACATTCACAAGTACGCTCACACGCGCATATAAATATATATATATATATATATTAATATATATATATATATATATATCTTATATATATTATATCTATATATATATATATATGTTATTGCGTTAGAGAAGGTTCTCGAGATCTTACTCAAAATATACAATTTTTTTTATGCAGAAACTGTCACTGAAAGGAAGAAAGTTATAAAAAAAATCCTCTCTCTCTCTCTCTCTCATCTCTCTCTCTCTCTCTCTCTCTCTCCCGCATACATCATACACAGATATAAATATACACATGCGCTTACACATATATCTAAATATTGTATATATTATATACATATTATATATATATCATTATATATATATATATATATATGTGTGTGTGTGTGTGTGTGTGTGTGTGTGTGTGGCGTGTGTGTGTGTGTGTGTGTTTGTGTGTGTTTAATACGTGCGTATATATTTTAGATATAACGGATATGCTTAAACAATAAATAGCCAAGCATACAGATGCAATACTCCGCATATTAGTATTTGCCCATAGAACATTTATAGAAAAGAAAAAACATTAATTATATAAACAGGCAGTGCATCCATTCCTAAGCTACATTTTTTTAAGAACGAAATAACTTTCATTCTTTTCCAATGATATCATATTACAACAGCATCATCACCATAAGTTTGTTGGAGGTTAAAAAAAGTTGAAAAAAAAAAAAGTCAACTGTCGAAATAACTGATTGTTTTTTTTTTTTATCTAAGTTCATTCACCCCTTAAACGGAATCTAAGAATCAGTAAAAGTAGATTAAAAAAATAAAGATAAAAAACTATTGACATCACCATTGTTGTACCCGACGTTCTTATCATATTTCCGTTAAATTTTTTTGTCAAATTTTTTGTTTTTTATTCCATATCAGTAACTGGCTTGAGAATTATGGTATTGTTAAAGTCTCTGACTTAATCCTTTCATTTTTTCGAGATAATAATTGTAATCGCATTGATTGACAAGTAGAGTAAAAGCGCCTCAGTGGAGTGGTCGTTATGGTGTTGGCGTGCCACTTAGGTGGCCGCGAGTTCGATTCTCGGGCATTCCACTGAAGGGTGAGATATGTGTATTTCTGGTGATAGAAGTTCACTCTCGACGTGGTTCGGAAGTCACGTGAAGCCGTTGGTCCCGTTGCAGAATAACCGCTGGTTCCATGCAGCGTAAAAACACCATACAAACAAACAAACAAACAATTAGAGTAAATGAGCAAGTCCTCACATCAATGAAAATTAAAATAAATAAGCAAATAAAGCAACAACTACTACTACAATCTAAGGCATTAAAAACAACGCTTGCAATATTATTATTTTATACTGAGGAACCAGATTATTACATTTTCCCCGTCGGTGGATAGTAGTGCCGTCAGTGCACCTCGCGCGGTGCACTGTAGGCATTACTTGAGGCTCTTTACAGTGTCCTCCCATCGGCCCGTGGCTGTTGCAATGCAACCCCTTTCATTTTTCTTACTTTATCTCCGTTCATATTCTCTTTCTTCCTTCTTACTTCCCCACCCCGCCCCTCTCATGATAATAATAATAATAATAATAATAATAATAATAATAATAATAATAATAATAATAATAATAATAATAATAATAATGAACCAAACAAAAACTTCTTTCAATGTTACTGTGTATAACTGTGTGTACTTATAAGCATTTACATTTTATTTTAGTAAAATAAAATGTAAATCCTTATAAGTAAACACGTTATACACAGTAATTTTGTGGGTTTCTTTTTCAATAATAATAATGATAATAATGAGTTCAATTGAAATTTCCCGACGAAAGCAGACCTTCAAAACGAAAGTGAATCGGCCCGAATGAAAGCGAGCTTTCCTCTCTCTCTCTCTCTCTCTCTCTCTCTCTCTTCTCTCTCTCTCTCTCGCGTAAGCTGAGATTTTCTCGTATAGGTCAGAGCAGGTCATAGGGTCTCTTACCGAGGCGCGTGGCTTCCCGGAAACGAGTGAGCAAGAGGTAGCAGATATGTTGGTCTTCTCTCTCTCTCTCTCTCTCTCTCTCTCTCTCTCTCTCTGTGTCATCGAGGAGATGGCTATTGTTATTGTTGTGCTTGCTGTTGTTGTTGTTTATGAATTATTATATGAATTGAATCGGTTATTAATTGTTGGTGGTAGTTTTTCGCGTAACGGGTTCTCATCGTGCGTTTCTGGGTAATCTCTGGAGAGATGGGAACAAAGAAAAGAATCTCTCTCTCTCTCTCTCTCTCTCTCTCTTTCTCTCTCTCTTTTGTAATATATATAATATATATATAATATATATAATATTAGTATATATATATATATATATAAATATATTAATGTGTATATATATAATATAATGTATCTATTATATATGCTCGTGTGTGTGTATGTATTCGTATGCTTAAAATGTTTTGTAGGTCATCAGTCGAGCGCGTTTAAAAAAAAGATACCATTTGATTGTAAGAGCAGTACAAGTGCACCTCCCCCTGTTTTATCGTGCCGTTGCGAAATAGTATGTAACAGGTCCTATACGACGTTGCCAGGTCCTATATACTCCGTTGCATTTATCTCTGTCCAGCCGTTCGTTCGAACAAATGCCATTTGCCATGCTCGGTGCGCCACGCTCGTTCGAAGATTTGGGTGCAATGGGGCCGAGAGAGAGAGAGAGAGAGAGAGAGAGAGAGAGAGAGAGAGAGAGAGAAGGGGGTGGGGGGTGGGGGGGAGGATTTGACACGTGCCATTCAGTCAGCTGAAGGAAGTGTGGTGGTTTGTTCAGGAATGAAGAAAGACACAAAGAATGGTATTATCATGGTTTGAATATGTAGTATGCATGTATATATATATACACTCGCACAACATATATATATGTGTGTGTACGTGTGTCTGTCGGTGGTTGTTTAAGTTCTTAAACCAATCTTGAAATAAAGCGCTTTCTTAGGCCCAAGAGATTCAAATTCCTTACTTAGTTTTCCGTACTGAGAAAGAAAGATTTTTTTTTTGGTCACTGGAAAATATGTAGCATCCTATATAAAATTATTGTTATATTCAATTAGATATTCTCGTGTATACCTAATAGAGGGTGAATCTGAAAATTAATTTCAATACCCCAGGAGGAGAACCCAAGCGTAGTTTCATTATATATCTTAAAGTTTATTCAGGTATCAGTTTTGTTTGTTTATTTATTTATTTATTTATTTATTTATTTATTTATTTTTTTTTTTATTTTATTTATTTATTTATTTATTCCTACTAGTGCTCAGTTGCATATATTATGAATTACAGTTCATTCCGCTTTCCTCTGTACCTCCTGTTACTGGTGACAGCGGTGTGCATTTTTGGTGTTGTTGTTATTTTATTGTATTTTATTTACTCTAAATTTCTGCCTAAAGGATTTGTCGGTTTGAGAATTAAGCTTCAGTGAGAATATTAGGAACCAGGTGGCAGGACAGAGTGAGAAAAGGACACTATAGCTGTGTGTATTTTAAATATTTTTTACGATGAATTTCTATCTAAAGGATTTTTTTCGGTTTGAGAATAAAGCTTGAATGAGAATATTAGGAATCAGTTGCCAGGAGAGAGTTGGAAAGGATACCACAAAGGAAATGGTGGAAGTTTCATATATGTAGATGTGTATTATGTATAAAAAAGTATGTAACATATGTTTTAAGAATTTTATTATTATTCAGAAGATGAACCGTATTGATCTGGAACAGCCCCACCAAGAGGGGCCATTGACCTGAAATTCAAACTTCCAAAGAATATTATGACGTTCATTTGACAGAATTTACAGGAGATAATGGGAGATGATAATTTACTGAAAATAAAGAGAGAAGACATCAGTTATTATAAAATACAAAAAAAATGTGAATTAATGAAATTCATAAATAAATGAGAAAATACTTTTAAAGAAATATGATTTGGGCCGTAGCTTATTCATTTGGAACAAACCTATTATTAGGGTCCATTGACTTGAAATTTGTACTTCCAATGAATATGGCATCCATTAGAAATAACTAACAGAAGGTAATGGGATTTCCAGAAAGACGTGGTCAGCTATTAGAAAAGTAAAAAAAAAATATATATATTTTTTAGTAAATTTCATAAAAAGTTTAAAGAAACTTCTAAAGAGCATTATGGCGTTCATCAGAAATAATTAACCGAAGTTAATGGGGAAATACAATAAGATGTGATCAGCTATTAGAAAAAGTAAAAAAAAATGTATTAATAAACTTTATAAATCATTAAGAAGAAAAAATTACATTTTAGATGTCATTCCTTATGGAGTTCAGCTATAAGAAAAAGTAAAGAAAATGTGCATTAATAAATTTCATATATCAATAAGAAGAAAAATATACATTTTAGATGTCATTCAGCTATTAGAAAAAGTAAAAAAATATATATTCTAATAAATTTCATAAATCAATAAGAAGAAAAATATAAATTTTGGAAGTCATTCCTTATGGAGTTCAGTTATTAGAAACAGTAAAAAAATATGTGTTAATAAATTTCATGGATCAATAAGAAGAAAAAAATAAATTTTGGAATTCATTCCCTATGGAGTTCAGCTATTAGAAAAAGTAGAAAAAATATGTATTAATAAATTTTATAAATCAATAATAAGAAAAAAATAAATTTTGGATGTCATTCCTTATGGAGTTCAGGTATTAGAAAAAGTTAAAAAAAATATGTATTAATAAATTTCACAAATCAATAAGAAGAAAAAAATGAATTTTAGAAGTAATTCCCTATGGAGTTCAGCCATTAGAAAAAGTAGAAAAATGTTTATACTAATAAATTTCATAAATCAATAATAAGAAAAAAATAATTTTTGGATGTCATTCCTTATGGAGTTCAGGTATTAGAAAAAGTAAAGAAAAAATATGTATTAATAAATTTCATAACTCAATAAGAAGAAAAGAAATTAAATTTTAGAAGTCATTCCCTATGGAGTTCAGCTATTAGAAAAAGTAAAAAACAAAAAATATGTATTAATAAATTTCATATATCAATAAGAAGAAAAAAAATTCTAGAAGTCATTCCTTATGGAGTTCAGCTATTAAAAAAAGTTTTAAAAAATGTATTAATAAATTTCTTAAATCAATAAGAGGAAAAATAAACATTTTGGAAGTCATTCCTTATGGAGTTCAGCTATTAGAAAAAGTAAAAAAATATGTATTAATAAATTTCATAAATCAATAGAAAAAAATTTAGAAGTCATTCCTTATGGAGTTCAGCTATTAGAAAAAGTTAAAAAATGTATTAATAAATTTCATAAATCAATAAGAAGAAAAATCTAAATTTTGGAAGCCATTCCTTATGGAGTTCATCGACCCCCTCTAAGGTCATCATTCAGGCTGGCCCTTGGCTTCTTAGTATAGCTTTTATTTATGGGTTGATTAAACGTTTTACATCGTCGATAATGTGCGCCTGCGAGAGATTTATTGCTTCCTTGATCGTTAAGGTTTGCGTTTTCTGTGAATGCGTTTGTATGTTCTTTGCTTGCTTGAATATTTCGCTGTTGGATTCCTTTCGGGTTTTGCTTTTCGTAATGATAAATAGGTAATGCAATCAGAGTTTATTATTATTATTATTATTATTATTTATATTATTATTATTATTATTATTATTGAAAAAGAAGTCCTCAAAATTACTGTGTATAACGTGTTTACTTATAAATATTTACATTTTATTATCTTTTTCCATCTTCAGAAGAACACTGAAAGAAGTTTTCGAATTATTATTATTATTATTATTATTATTATTATTATTATTATTATTATTATTATTATTATTATTATTATTATTATTATGCAGCCTTGTAGAAAAATGCAAATAAACAGAATGCCACACATTCAGCGACCATGATGAAATTAAATTCCTTTTCGCTTACTCGGGAAAATGGGTAGAAAAGCCTAAGTCCGAAAATTACCAAAGAATGATATGATAATTGAGCATTGGAGCTTCATAAGATAATACTTAACAGAAACAAAATTTAACGTATGTTTCAAGGATGAGGTAGCCAGCCACACGTCCCTTTTTAAATCCCGGTAGCAACCACCACAGCCGTCTGACTACCAGGTACGGTATTCAATCCTTTGTTTAATAGAGACATAAAGGGCCTCTAAGTGGCATTCTTTCTCAGGTGTGACCTAGGTCTCCTTTCTAGGTAGGTGAGGGTGCTACCGGTCTGACCACAACACCCATTAGTTCCTCGTTGGACGAGTGGGTGACGTGCTCTCTTACCGATTCGGTAGTCGCGAGTTCGATTCTCCGCTCTGCCACCGTGGAATCAGAGGAATTTATTTGTGGTTATTAGAAATTCATTTCTCGATATAATGTGGTTCGAATCCCACAATAAACTGTAGGTCCACGTAAAAATATCTAATCCATCGGGCCAGACCTAAGAGAGCTGTTAACCAGCTCCGTGGTCTAGTTGAACTAAGATATACTCAACACAACACCCATTCGTTACAATGTACATACATAATCATACATATACATACATACATATACATATGTATACATGACGCAAAAACACATATATTTATAATTGCTGTAATTATATAGGTAACTTGAGTACTCAGAACCAATAAGACTGACCGAAAGATCGATGTAACCTGAAGAGAGAGAGAGAGAGAGAGAGAGAGAGAGAGAGAGAGAGAGAGAGATTTAACCTACTTCTACGCTCGGAGTCATCATACCTCATTATATCTACCTTTAATAAGAAAAGGGTTATCATTTATCGCTCGCTACAGCGACTCCTCCGTTGCGTGCGAGAGATAATTTCACTTTTTTTCGCTGTTCTGTTTGTCATTGGGTGGATTTCTTTTCTTTATATATATATATATATATATATATATAATATCTATAAATATAATATATTGTTATGTATGTATGTAGTCTATGTACATATATATATTAGTATTATTATATATATATATATATATATATATATATTATATATTATATATATATATATTTATATATATATATAATATTTTTATGATATATATATTATATAATATATATATATATATAATATATATGTGTGTGTTGTGTGTGTGTGTGTGTGTGTGTGTAGATAGAGAGAGAGAGAGAGAGAGAGAGAGAGAGAGAGAATATATACATATCCCAACAACTCGTTGTTTTCCTCCAATATAATTCCAGCTTCTTTTCTTTCTAAAGATTAGTCAGTACGTACGTGCGTGCGTTTGTGTCTTTGTTTGTGTGTAGAGAGAGAGAGAGAGAGAGAGAGAGAGAGAGAGACAAAGCAACGTTCCCCCCTGAGCATTTTGGTTTGAGGGTGAAACTTTTGAAGAACGAGAGGAAGAGAAAGAAAAAGAAGACCACCAAGCCTCCTCCTGAGCTTCTCTGACGTCGAGGGGCGGGGGGGGGGGGATTGGGGTGTCGGTGCACTGGGTCTCCTCCTGCCTAGGGTAGTATGGGGGTTGGGTGTTGAGGGGGGGGGGAAGCAGTAGCTCGTCCCACTGCCGGAAAACTTTCACTGGGTCCGTCGACTATTTTTTTTTTTTTTTTACTAATCTATAGATGATGTTTGTGTGTTCTAGTTACCCATTTTATTGTAATTATTTCCTTATTATTATTATTATTATTATTTTATTATTATTATTATTATTATTATTATATTCCGTTAAAGGATTTCTTTGTTTATCTCTCAATTGAGAGGCCGTTGTAATCCGCAGGAAAAGGAGTACGGTAGAAATCATTGTTTTTTTTGTTTTGTTTTTTCGTAGACAGTATGTCACGCGTCAAGATTCCAGGTCATTGTTCTCTGGCGCATGTGTTTGTGTGTCTGTCCGTTTTGCATTCGTAAAGTATAGATGTTTGTTGCGCATTGTACGCAAGTTATTTACGTATTACTGATAATAACATTGAGTGTAGAATCCGGAAGAGTTTATAATGTATGTATATATATGTAGATACACAGACACACACACACACACACACACACATATATATAATATCATATATATATATATACATATATATATACTTATATATAATATATATATATATATATATATATATATATATATATATACACGTTCATGCATTCATAAAAAAATAAAATGTATATATATATACATATATATATATATAATATATATATATTAATGTGGTGTGTGTGTGTGTGGTGTATATATATATATATTATAGATATATAAATGTATGTATATATGTTACTTAATACGGACACATGTATATATATACATCATATATATATATATATTATCATATAAGATATATATGTGTGTGTGTGTGTGTGTGTGTGTGTGTGTGTGTATCTGTATACTAAACATAATATATTTCTAATATAACTGAGAAATTTCGTACTTAATAACCAATGTATCGTTTAGTTCATGCCATCTTGCCTGTGTTTATTTCCAAACGCCGAGAGTTACTGTATTTTAATGGCCTTTCTTGGCTTAAGTAGGGCGAGGGAAAGTGAGGGAAAAGTTCTCTCTCTCTCTCTCTCTCTCTCTCTCTCTCTCTCTTCTCTCTCTCTCTCTCTCTCTGCGACGAGAGAGGGAGAGTTGTAGCAAGTCGAACTCCTCTTTAATGTACTAAACACTCGACCTCTTTTACGGTGAATTCTCTCTCTCTCTCTCTCTCTCTCTGTTATGAGAGCATTCACGAGTGCCTCGGCAGAGGAGTCATTCACCCCTCTGGCACTGGCCGGAAGACAGATGTAGGCTAAAAGTCAGGTGAATACGTCACTGTGAGTGCGTTCTCTGTCACTCACGCGCGCGCGCACACACACACACACACACACACGCTTTCGTTATAACAGTGGTTTTCATTCATCTGCTTATGTACTTCAGTTAATTTGTACCGGCGATTCTAGTTCAGTTGGTCATTCTCTAGAATCTAGATGTTTCTGACGAAGTTGGGGTGTTATTCCGATTAGGCGGTGGCACGTATGCAGATAGTACGCGCGCGCGTACACACACACACACACACACACACACACACACACATATATATATATATATATATATATATATATATATATATATATATATACACATACATACACATCTGTATAAATTTTATATATAAATATACCTAATATATATGTTATATTGTATATATTCAATTCATACATTTATACATTCATACATAGGATATTTGTAACCGGGTGTATTTGAGCTTGAAATAAATGTATTTGTAAGGTATATATATGTTTATTATATATATAGATATACTATCTATATAATTATATATGTACATATATACATATACATATACATACATATATTATTTCTATTAATGATTACACGATCAACTTATAAATAGGCCTGAAAACATTGGGGCATCATACCCACCCATCATCAGTCAAGTCTCCCGGAGGGTAAGGTTATAATATTCACTCAACCTCAGCAATAATGACGGGGTGTCATTACGTCAGGGATATATATATACTATACCTCTTCCATCATTTGCAAGAATGATGGTAGGTTCGCTACCAGTCATCATGACATTATTATCGGTGTAGACAAAACGGTATTGATGTATGTATTCGGTTGCTAATATCGGCGCGCCAATCTGACTGTCTTGGACTGATTGGTGGTGCTCTAAGGAATATTGGATGTCCTATTAGTTTTTTTTTTTTTTTTTTTGAAGGGTGGGGGCGTTCTCCTCCACCCTCCCTCCTTCCCCTCATTGCTCTAGATTTTGTTTTTCTCAATTTCGTGTATTATAAAAATTATAATGCTTCATAGACAAAGAAGAGTAATTGATGGTATTCAGTGAAATATTACATATCATGTGGGAGCTTTTTTAGTTTTTTTTTTTTATTTTCCTCCTCCGTCCTCCTTCCTTTTTCTCCCTCCTGAGGGTATTTTTTCCCTCCGTATTTGGCGTATTATAAACAAAAAGCTTTTCTTTATACAAAGTGAGTAATTGACGGCTCTCAAGGAAACATTAGATGTCGTAGTGGAGTTTGTTTTTTGTTTGTTTGTTTTTCCGCGCTTTAATCTCCTATATACCTATATATATATATAATGATTATATATATATATATATATATCTATATATATATATATATATTATATATATATATATATATATATGCACACACACACACACACACACAAACATTCCGCTACTGAAATGTGGGTTATTTGGCATTATTGATTTCTCAGTCGACTAGAAACTCAGTTTTCAGTTCATTCACATTCCACGTCAGTCGATTCGTTTGCCAACTTGAAGAATTCAATCACCTTGCAGTCATTTAGTCAGGATTGTAGTATTCAGTCATAAAACTTACGAAGTTCATTCTCACGGTTGTTTATTCGCGAGCAGAGAAACTTAGTTCAAGATGATTTTAAATGACTGAAACACTTTTACCGTTTAAATGAAATTAGTCATTTTAAGGGACGAATTCCAAGCAAGGTGACTCCTTCCCAAGAAAGGGTTGTCCTTTTTCAACGACAAGTGAAGTCGTGCATTAGTCACTGCCAGTCAACTCAGCCAGCCAGTCTTCCAGTCACTTGGTCAGTCAGTCAGTCAGTCAGTCAGTCAAAGGGTGATTGCGTCATTATGTTGGACCAGTTTTTTTCAGTCAATCAGTCATTCAAAGGGCGATTGCGTCATTATGTTGGACCAGTTTTCTTTCAGTCAATCAGTCAGTCTAAGGGTGATTGCGTCATTATGTTGGACCAGTTTTTTTTCAGTCAATCAGTCAGTCTAAGGGTGATTGCGTCATTATGCTGGACCAGTTTTCTTTGTCAGTCAGTCAGTCTAAGGGTGAATGCGTCATCATGTTGGACCAGTTTTCTTTCGACAAGATTCTCATCTGTAACTTCCATGAAATTTTTGGGGTACTCTTTTTCTCCTATTATAGCTTTCTGTAAAAAAAAAAATTACTGAGAAAGCTTTGTCTGTCCGTCCGCACTGTTTCTGCCTGCCCCCAGATCTTAAAAACTACTGAGGCTAGAGGGCTGCAAATTTGTATGTTGATTACCCACCCTCCAAACATCAAACGTACCATATTGCAGCCCTCTAGCCTCAGTAGTTTTTTTTTATTTCATTGAAGGTTAAAGTTAGCCTTAAAAGTGCGTCTGGCAGCGCCACATGACAGGCTACCACCGGGCCGTAGCTGGAAGTTTTATGGGCCACGGCCCATACTCGTTTATCTTTTTATTCCAATTTCTTTATTGTTTTGTGAACTTTGTTTATTGAACTTTGTTTACATATTCGATTTATGTGCGTTTACACCAAGACTTCGTTTACAAGTCCGAGCTCATATTGTGTGTTCGTATGTGTGTGTAGCTTTCACTAAATCATGATCAGACCCAGAAAGAAGTTGTTGGAGATGTTATCTCTCTCTCTCTCTCTCTCTCTCGGTAAAGATTACAGGTCATTGCACTAGCCCCAGGTCGTTATCTTTAGAGATAAAAGAGTGTGATGTCATTTTTACAACCAGTTGATCGTCTCTGCTTTGGAGCAGATAACAGAAATGAGAATTACTCCTTTATAGTTTCTTCCGCCAGATGTTCTTTCCACTTTCCTTATGGGTGAATTGGAAATAGTGTTGCTGTAAGCAGTCTTCCGCAAAATTGGAGATTTTGGTAGTTAATGCTCACAAGCGAGTGTATTCGACGATGTACATTTATTCGTGAATAAGGCTTGCCAACCTGGCTGATTACATCATTGCAGTTATGGACAGAGATGTGTAGATGTACACATAATTATATATGTATACGTATATGTATATATATTATCTGTATCTACATTATATTATATATATATAGTATATGTGTATACATTTATTTATATAATGTGTTGGTATAATTTGTGTAATATATATATATAATATATATATTATACATATATTGATTGATTTGATTTGTTAATTCTTACTGGCGTCGCAAGAATTGATAAATCAATCAATCAATCAATATATATATATATATAGTGTGTGTGTGTATACATGTATATATGGGTTATATATTTCATATAATATAATAATATATATATATATATATATATATATATATAATAATACACACACACATATATATATGCATAATATATATATATATAATATTTATATATTTAATATTTATATATATCTAATATAATAATTATAATATATAATTACATGAGAAATTTAAAGTCAAGTAAACAGGTTGGCACAGTACAGCAAAAGGTCAACAAACTTTACACACACTGCATACATAATGTATACAAGCAAAACGGTATAGTCATGCAAACAGCATATGCAGTATACAGTACTACCATTGTCTCGTGCCCCTGTACTTTTGAAATGAAGTCTGGGAAGACGCTCCCTGTGAACACAGAGAACGCAGAGCGCGCTCCGTCTCTCCTTCTCATAGAACCGAAAGTGTCTATGACAGGCGGAGTGTTGGGGGGGAAGGTCAGTGACCTCATTTTTTTTTTTTTTTTTTTTTTTTTTTTTGATCGAATGTGCTATCGAGAAATTCGATTGTGAATGTCCGTTTTTTTTCTTTTTTGTTTGTGGATCAAGTAATTATGCGTTTGTTAGTTTTTTTTTTATTTGCGTGTTTGTATTGTCAGGGATGTGTATATATATGTATATGATTATATATATATATATATATATATATATATATATGTATGTATGTATATATATATATACATATGTATTTACACATCTATCCATCTGTATATATGCATATACATATTTATATATATATATATATATATATATATATATATACTATATATATATATGTGTATATATATGTGTATATATAATATCTATATATATATATATATATATATATGTTTGTGTGTAAATGAATAATTCTTAAACAGATAAGATGGATAGCCATTGTAATTTCGTGTCGTTGATATATTAAGTATCCTTAATAAAATTGGCTAATTCTTAAATAACTTTTATTTTATTTATTTATTTATTTTTTTTTTGCATTGGGGTTTCTCCCACTATCCAGCTCCGAAGTAGAATGTGCCAGTGAACACAATCTTGTCTTTTAGAGAGAGAGAGAGAGAGAGAGAGAGAGGAGAGAGAGAGAGAGTGAGAGAGAGGCAGGCAGTAGTGAAAGTCTTTGGGAACTGTTTTCACTTCTTGCTGAGAGCGACAAGTGCTTGCACATTGGTCTGCGACGGCTGCTTGCTACTGTGCAGTGGTTTGCATGCATGCCAGTCACTCCCTCCCTCCTCTTCCCACCGCCGGCGCGCATGCGTCCTTTTTTTTTTTTTATCGACCCGCTATCATACCAGATTTTAGAATTAATGGCCTCCTCATTCTTTTTTTAAAATCTCGACCCGCTACCATACCAAATTTTAGAATTAATGATGACCCCTGTTTTCGTTTGGGGTGATTTACGGAAGAAACTCACGCAGCGTGCTATGTCAACGAACTGTTAACGCCGGTCTTCCGTAACGTTGTCCGTCATGTATGGTGTATATATTATTATTATTATTATTCATTATTATTATTATTATTATTATTATATTAACGGTATAATTGTATATTTTTTATTATTATTCTAATTATATAGAAGACGCTTGTCTCCTCCCTTCTAAATATTTTATTCTTTATTTTTTATATAGATCATGTTTGGTATATGTTAAAGGATATTTTTGTTCATCGTATGCTGCATTTTATATTATTTTTGTTCATGGTGTACTGTATTATTTTAATATTTTGGGCCATCGCACTCCTCATTCTAAAAAAAAACTACTTTTGTCCATCCTGGTAAAATAGCAATTTGCCTGTAAAGATGCTTGTGAATCAAGATTCCCTATAGTTTTTTTTTTTTGTTTTTTTTAAGTATTTCCCCTGAAATTTTTTCATCATTAGAAATAAATTTAATTTTTTAAAGAAAGGAAGAAAATATAGTTTAAACAATATAGAATTTTTTTTTTTTTTTTATATTTTCGGCTCATCATAAGTCAAATAGTTTTATTTTTACTGATGAAACGAAATTCAATGCTTACCTTAATAATAACAATAATAATAAATAATATAATAATAATAATATAACTAATAATAAATAATAATTAATAATAATAATAATAATAATAATTCAATAAGATTAACAACAGTACCATTTTATTTCAGCTCCAAGGCCATATACATGGAATAAACAGAGTAGAGACAATAACATACACAATTCAGCAGATGACAATTTGCATTTCTGAGAATCGGGGATGAATCAGAATCGACCTTTGCCAAGAATCACTGATTCTTGTTCCTGGTACTTTTGAAGGATGACTAGTAACTGAATCATTTGACGTGGGATGAATGACCTCATAATGTATTCTGCCTGTTGTTTGGTGTTTTAGTTAAATATAAATCGAAAAGCTTTGGTGATTCAAAGTCCCGTTTTGGCCAGATTTGGTATATATATATAAAAAAAATTGCTTGAAAACAATCTTTCATCAAAGTCGAAAATTTTTGCTGATTTAAGGTTCCGCTATTGTATGATTTAAGTTTATATATATATATATATCATATATTATATTAATATTTTATATATATATATATATTAAATTATATATTATATATTATGTATATATATATATGTTATATATATATAAATTTTTCTAAATTTATATATATAATTAATATTATTACTGTAAGATAATATGTCTTTATTATATATAATATAATTATATATATATATATATATATATCCATATATTATTATATATATATATATTATATTATATTACAAAGATTTTATATATTGTATATATATATATAATTTAA